>NW_010273937.1:0-29979 GCF_000690775.1 Eurypyga helias
GACCCGCTCTCGTTCGGGAGACGCGTTGGGGGCTGGAAACTGTTTTCCCCATGTGGCTGCCATTCCTAGGATGGTGATCCCTGCTCCCTCCCTTCAACAAGCTGACCCCGACCGGGATGTGTGAAGGGGGGAGACGCTCCCCCCCGCCCCCCACCGTGCTGTGCTCCCCGGGGAGATGATGAAGTGCGATGTTTTGTGGGCCAGTGGCCCCGGCTCGGGCCAGCAGACAGCCTCTCCCTTCACAGCACCCTTTCCGCATGCGAGATCCGAGCGAAAACACCTGGAGCCAATTCCCACCCCCGTCGAGCCGGCAGAAAAACGAAGCTGTAAATGCGCAGTCCCTGGGCTGTTCGCTTTCCCCCCCCTCCCCGAGGAGGAAGGAAAGGAAGTGTGGTGGCCTGGATGGATGGTCCAGGGATGCTTGGAGGCGGTGAGGCGACGCGTAGGGCATCTCCGCACCGCGCCTGGGGATGCATGGGTCTTGGACAGAAACGGCCAGTCTGGGAATTGAGCAGCCAGCTCGTGACTGGCTTTATAGTGCTTTGGAGAGGAGGAAATGCCGTCTCCGTGGCGGTGAAACCTCTTTCCAGTGCTGGCGAAAGTTTAGCCATCCCGAGCCCAGGCGGGGAGACAGACTAAGGGAAAGCAAGGGGAGAGGGAAGGAGAGGAGGTAGAGATGCACCTGAATAACCCTGGAAAAAGACCTCTGCGTGCTGCAGAGAGGCAGCAGGACCAAATCCTCTGCACTCTCTGGGTTTGGGGCATGGTAAGCAAGTCCTGAGGTATCAGACACGGGGACCACCAGCTTCTCTGGAGCCAGGACAGGTTGACAGCACGGGGACACAGTAGGGGCTGTGTAGGCAAGGTGGGGTGACCCTTCAGCAGCAGCAAACCCTGCTCTGGCAGGAGCAATCAGGGGACCCACCAGCTCGTTCTGCCTGGCTTAGGGGGGGGAATGGGGCTGTTGCATGACGTGGCATCTTCTGTGCTTCCCGACAAGATCCAGGTGGCGTTGACCTGTCCTCCTCCTGCCAGAGAGCAAGCCTGGCAGAATGTGGACAGTCCATTCCAGTGCAGCTCAACATGGCCAGGGACAGACATCGGAGAACAGAAACTGCCCGAGGAGCCGATCGCTGCACTTGTGTAAAATCATGAGCAATGGCGAAAGCAGCAGAACGTGGGAGGGACGCTGATGCAGAGCAGCTTCAGGAACAGTGAAGGATGGAGAGGGAGTCTGGCAGTCAACATCCGACTCTTATTCCTAGTTAAATAACAGAGCACGTCGTAGGAGAGAAAGTCATTAAGTGTCAAGAGCCAGATTTCAGAGGAGCTCAGTGCCAGGTTTCCCAGCACTCGGCACCACAGCCGAGGCCAGGCTTTCTGAAAAGCCAGCTCCCATTCGGAGCCGCCACAGCGGCCAGGCTTGCAGCGGGGCTGGCTGGGGCTCCCGGGGGACATGTCTGTATGGATTCTGGGGGAGCCACGTGCCTGACCTGCTCGGCTCTTCTCCAAAATGCCTGACACCGACAAGATGCTCCCCAGCACCGACCCTGCGAGGTGTGCCCACTGAGCGAGAGGGGTCGTGTCATCAGGTGGGCTGGGATGGTTTCAGCCCCTCGTCAGACTGGCTGAGGCTTTTCAAGCAGGAGACTGACAAATTGTGGGTTGTCAGCTTCCTGTGGGAATTTCTAAGTGAATAATCATTGTGAACATCATGAAAAGCATTTTAATAGTCAGAGGATACCATCTGGATGTTCACAAACAAAGGCGATATAAATCCACGACTGACAGCGCACTGAACTCACTGCTTTTATAAGTAAAAGTATTTCCAAATTGTTTCCCAAATTATTTAAGCAAGTTTTTCCTCTAATGAAATTCAGAAAAGATCCAGGCAAACAGGACTGAGCACAACAGAGACTTTAATGCAGAGGGATTAAAGTTTGGGTTGGATGTAATCAAATGACATCCCCTGCGTACAAATGCAACCCGTGTTCAGAGATAAGAGGAATCCCAAACACTTCTGCGATGGGAGGAATAGATCTGGAAGTGCCAAAGGGAACTGGGGGAGAGAGAGTGGAATAACTCAAACCAGTTCTTGTGGGTGTGAAGGCCTCGCGCGACGGCGGCGAGCTCTGCGGGGCTCGTTTGAGAGCGTACCAGGAGGAAAGGGCTCGCTATGGCTGCAGCTGTCTCCCAGGTCCTCGCAGCGGGAGACCCTCTGAGGGGCTTGAGCAGAGGGGTGCTGCAGATAAGAAGAGGAGAAGCTAGCCAGGCACACGCCTGTTTCGCAGGGAGAAGGGAGATGCTAACAGCCCGGCTGGGTGTTGGCTCCAAGGTGACGAGTTATGTGCTGGGATGGAGGAGAGGTCTCCGGAGGAGATGGTAGGGACAAGCGCAGGGTTGTCTCCAGCCACAGGGATGGACCTTGCCACCCACAGGTTTTGCGTCAGAGGTGTGCAAAGCAGCAAGAGGGGGTCTGGACGGGGCTGCTGTGAGACTCCCAGCTTGTCCTGGATGGTGACATGCACGGCGCTGCTGCTTTCCTGGACAAAACCCCTGGAAATCAGGCAGCAGTGCAGATTCTGACCTCTGTCTTTACATCCTGGAGCATACCTCTTGACAGCCCAAAGCATCCGTTGAGCCAAGGGCTTTGTTCAACATGGGCCTCTGTGGAGAAGGAGCTGGGAATGGAAGCGGTGATCCGGAGCCAGTGGAGGCCACACTGACAGCAAAGCAACCTCAGACATGTTGGAGAAAGAAACTGGCCAAACCAGGCTGTGAGCTGGCCACCGGTGTGCTAGGATGGCCACTGCAGAGGTGATTTTGCTGGCAGCATCGGGACGGCTGTGGTTAGCAGCATCGCTTTCTGAGTGATGGCAGCCCAAGGACAACTGTGCCTCTGTCACTCTCAGACCTCTGGCCAGACTTCAGGATCCTGGCAGACGGTACAGAAACATCTCTTGCTGGCTTTTCCCAATCCAGCTCTTGCAGCAACAGTTGAGGGTCCTCCAGCCAGCAAGGACTGGAGAAAGCTTCAGGCTGTTGATGAGGTGTCCCACAACACTTGTACCATGGCATTTGCCTCTGTATCACCTCTGAGCGGAGGATGTCCTGCTGTCCAAGGAGGCAACGAACCCCAGTTCCCGAATTTCATCTGAATTCACCTTGCCATGTGGTGCTGGGCAGCCTTCTAAGTGGAAAAAAGTTGTGTTTATTTGTCAGTTTCAGGCCAATTTCTGAAAGGGAATGGGTACAAGGCTTGCAAGCTAAAAAGGTTGCTCACAGAAATAAACAAGAATTAAAATCTGATGTCTCCACCGTGATGGGATGCCTGCTCGTGACAGGATACCTGCTGACAGCTGGACATCCCCTCCACCAGACCCTCTCTGCTGATATCAGCCTTTTCCCCTTGCCCCACATGGGCCGCTCATTTCCAGCGCGCGCTCGGCCAAGAGAGCACGGCTCAGGGCAGCGACACAGGAGGAGAACATGGCATGGGGTTGCTCGGTCGTGCTGCCTCTTGGCTCCTGATCCTCCCCACCTCCCCACCTTGTGCCAGGGTTTGCTGCCTCCACAGGGCTTGGAGGCGGCTGCGAGAGTTTTGCAGGTTTCCAGCACCGTGCTTCAATTTTCTCCTTGGAAACATTAATTGTATGTGCCTTGTGTTCAACCCATGGGCTCCAGCATGGTCTTGGCATTGGACTGAGACCATGCTCGGTCTCGTTGGATGCATCGGAAAGATTCCAGACGCAGGAATAAAGTGTTTGCCCAGACACATTGCTGAGGGCAGGCTGCCCCACACCAGAGCGGCTGCCAGCTCGGGGGGTGCCATGTCCCCGGCTGGCCCCCAGAGCATGGTTTCTGTAGGTTCCAGCAGCGGGACCAACAGCCGGACCATTCCTGCCTGGATAAACTGGACAAGTGGTGCTGCCAGTGATGCAGGATCAGAAGAGCTGCCTATTTCCTTGCAGTGACTTTGCTAACATGCCCCTAAACCTTCTCCTAGCCAGAAAAAGCATTAGTCACCGTTACAAAGTCAGGATGAGCAGACAGAAATAACAAGTGCGTTCGTCTAGAGCACGTCCATGCCAGGCAAAATATTGTGGCCGGGCCCATTCTGTGCTTGTTCTGGGGAAAGGGCAGAGGAATCTGCTTGGCCCGAGCAGAGGGCAAGGCTTGTGGCACATCACCTCAGCATCTAGCCAGCTGTACGGGACACCGGTGACTGCCAGAGCTTTGGGGGTCTGCAGAGATGGAATGACCTGGCAGAGGGGCTGGTAAAGCAGTTTGGCTCCTGGGAGTGCAGTGGGATGAAGAAAGGTTTAGGGAGGCAATGCTGTGAGCTCCTGGCCATCGGAGGCTCTTTGAGCTAGGTCATGGCCAACCATGAGCCGGGGGATGTTTCAGAGGGGACCACAGCTTGAGACCTCCTCCACACCACCCTGCATCAGCCTCGTCTATGATACCAACAGCCTCTCCCCGTGCCAGTGCCGGGGGGGCAGGAGGGCAGCAGGCTGCCTGCGAGGAACCAGACAGCCCACCCCGTGGGAGACTCCTGTCCCTTTAATGCAGCCCGTCTGCCCACTCCAGAATCACCGCAGAGGAGCAGATAATCTGGGAGCGGGACGAGCCAGGACCTGGATACCAGCTGACAAGAGGAGAGGAGGAAGGGAGTTCTGCAGTCGGTGTGTGAAAAAGGAGAGCAGAGAGGATGCGGCTGGGCGCTGATGACGGGGGTGGCTGCAGACAGTATCGCAGCAACGTGCTGGCATGGAGCAGGGGCCAGTCTGAAGTCAAACATAGGGAACATTTCTACCAGACGGGACAATTACACACTGGAGCTGCTTGCCAGTGAGGCCCCATCACGAGTGGAACAGATCCCATAAGATACTTCTAAGTTTAGAGTAAAGGAGCCCTCTCCAATAGGGGAGGATGCGAGACTGGAGAGCTAAATCCCGCGCGTCGCCGCCAAACCGCACTCCCCGGAGAAGCACACACGAACTGCTCTTGCAACACTCGAGTTACGGCTCAGACACACATTCCAGCCGAAACCCCTATTTTCAGTTGTTTATACATTGCTCAAAAAATATCCTTTTGGATTGAATTTGTTCATGCTTGATCTCAGGCCAAAAAACCGAAGAATTATTTGGGGATGGTTTGAACAAAATCCGTTCAGCTGTTTCTGTGTTATGTAAGCATCAGAATAAATATGTTTTCCTCTTTTCAAACATTTTTCTCATCCTCTCTAGCTGTCAGATAGCTCAAAATCAGCTTCATGATTTGGAAGTGGTGTACTTAGCCCATGCCTGGCTCTCAATGAGGGACCAGCCCGTTCATCAGCCGGACAAGACCTCCTCAGGGAGCGAGGAAACCAGAAGGGATTACAGCTCTTAAGTGTGGTGCTCAGCGTCTTTAAGGGTGATCTCCAGGGGCATTGGATCACAGCTGGGCACCTTCTGAGAACACCTGACAAGAAGGGATTGGCCAGTGCCAGCTGAGGGTTAAATAAATAGATATTGAACAAGGATGTGGAAAAGAGCCGTCAGTGTGCAAAGGAGAGGTAAGCACTGTGCTGTTGCACAGACCACGTAATAAGGGGAGGGCTCTTGAGCCAGCGGTCTAACAGGGGCTGTGCGTGTCTCGCTGCCCACCTACCAGCTTCACCAGAACTCACAGGTTGCTCTGGAGCTGCTCCCTGCTTTTTTTGTGCTGTGCCTGTTGGTTGGTTGATTGTGTTTTCAGGAAAGGTGAAGTGAGGGAGGAGAGCTCACAAACTCAAGGATTTTGCCCCAGGATCATGCCCAGGTGCAGAGAGGTGGGTGGTGATGGGCACTGCAGGAGGAAGCCCAGTTCTTGGTGAGGTGGATGAGGCAGATGTTGGGAAGACTTTGTGCCAGCATCTTTGGGGTGGGGCAGAGCTGCTGGGGATGAATATAGAAATATCTTTGAAATTCAGCTCCAAGGCTGGACAACACTGTCATCCAGGTTTTGGGGGTTCACTCCAAGTCAGTGTAGAGGTGATGCCTTGATCCAGCAGGTCCGTGTACTTGCAGGGCTTCCTCTTGGATGAAGGGATGAAGAGGTAAAGGTCACCCCTGTGATGTGCTCCACGGAGTGAGGGTCTCCAAGACACTTGCGTGCTTGCCTCTCCCCGGTGCAAGGAGGAGTTAAATACCTGAATGCCTGGCAGTGGCAGGAACATCATTCCTGATCCAGCACCTATAGAAACCACAGGAAGTCTGTCCAAGTGCTGATTCCTAACTACGGGGCGTTTGTTCAAGGAATGACATTCAAGTAACTACAGACAAAGTGCTATAGCAACGAAACTGAGCTGCCAGTAATAGACACTCCAACATCATGTCAATGTTTTGTGGAGAAACCATGGGAAAAATGAGAAGGATCATTCTGAGCCGGAGACGGGGAATTTTTGAGAGAATCAGGAAGCTGATAAAAATGCCCTAAGCACAAAGGGAATTAAAGTCCTTCAACTGAATGCAGAGGCTGTTTCAGCATCTGTACGAGCCATGAAGGGCTCACAAAACTTGAGTGAAGAAATAGGGCAGGAACATAAATTGCTTTAAGTCTGTCAGGAGGGAAAAGGCTGTGAAACCATGAGCAGGTGAAGGGGAAAAAACGATACTGGGGGAAATCCAGAAACATCTTGACTTTGACTGAAGTACCCAGATGAGGGACTAGAGGAGCAGGGAAAGCCACCAGTAAAGGGGAGACCACAAGCCTCCTAGAGCTAGTGTGAGCCTGAGATGGCTCCTTGGATCAGAAGCATCACTTGGATCCCCCTTTTAGAACGGTTGGATCCCCTCTGAAAACTTCCAGCACCTCTGGGCTCGCTGCACAGGTGAGAAACCAGCATTTCCAGGGTCCTGGGGCAGAAGGAATGATTTGAACTCAAGAGGGAGTGTTGAACACTTGCCAGGATTGAAGTGAAAACATATCCAGAGCTAGGTAAAATCTGCCCCTGCCTCCTTCCTCATTCCACTGGAGGATCCTGTCAATGGCTTCAATAGTAGAAAAGGATTTGTGAACACTCCTAGGTTTGCTTTAGGGCACCAGAGGCACCTGGAAACTCAACTATCTCCTTTTGATGGTTCAGCTTGGGTGACTTTGCGCTGAAGCAGGTAAAGAGTGCTTCCATGGTCCATCTGATGAGCGGGGTGACATATGTTTTTAACCCATCCCAGGTGTTTGTAAAGCAGATATATACCTTATTCCTGAGCTAGCAGTAGGAAAAGTGCTGGAACAAAACAACACATTAAAAAAGAAAACGCCAGATCCACGTGGTAGAGCTGAGAGTGCTCAGGGAGACGAAGAATGTAGCAGCTGCTCTGTCAACTGAAGCAGGCAATTTAACATTAAAGCTACTCTTTCCAGAAGTCTGGAGTGAAGAAAATGTTGTACGGGTCTGCAAAAACGGCAGCAGCAATGATCCTGGGAATAGTCCGGCAGCTCTTTGTTCAGGAAAATGCGCTGTAAGGAAGCGATCATTGGGGTTCAGATAAAGCCGGTCGGAGAGGCCTTGGGGTCCCCCTGTCTCATTGACCAGCTGAATGGATGGGACAGTAGGAACCTCGTGAAGTTCCACAGAGACAAATACCGTGTACGGCGTCTGGGATGGAGCAACCCCATGTGTCAGGGCAGGCTGGGGACCAACCAGCTTGGGTGCATTAACTCCGCAGCAGTGGACATGTGGGCTGGGTGAACAAGTTGACCATGAATCAGCAGTGTGATTTTCCAGCGATGAAAACCAACTGGTGTGCTGTGCTAGCAAGAGCATAGCCAGCATCTGGAGGGAAGATGTATGAGAAGAGGCTGAGGGAGCTGAGGTTGTTCAGCCTGGAGAAGAGAGGTTGAAAGGGGGATCTGATTGGAATCTGATTGGAACTTCCTCTGCCTAAAGGGGAGCTGTAGAGAAGACAGAGCCAAACTCTTCTCAGAACATTAAAGGGAAAATGGGCAAAAATCAGAAGTTGCAAGCAAGGAAGGTACCTCTGGACACAAAAAAAATGTGTTGTGCAGACAGGTTGCTCATGGGCAAGGCCCTGAGTAAATGGAATTGGCTTTGGTGTTAGCCCTGCTCCAAGCAAGGCTGGACTAAAGACTTTGTAAGCTTCTCCCAGCCCAAGTTATTCTCTGGTCCTGTTGTTTTCTGATAGAGGGAGATGAGGGAAAAATCATGTTTCTCAGCCTGTAACACAGCCTCAACACAGTTGGCAGAGCCATGGATGGAGAAAGACTGCAGTTTGTTCCCTACATGTTAGGGTGTGATTGTGCTGGCGCTGGAGAACACCCAAAACTGCTGTGAGAGTCTGTAGAAGTGTCTCTGCGTTGGGTGAGGCTGGACAGCAAGTGGGCTGCTCCCTCTGCAGCATGGTGGGCTGCTGCTTGGGAGGAGCATCAGAGGCTCTAGGATGTCTGGAGTGTCTTCTCCTTTTTAAGTTCCCCCAGACTGCAGACAGAGTTTCTGAAGATGCTCCAGCCTTGGAAAAAGAATGAAAGAAATGGTCATCCTGCTTGCCCTGCTCAATGCTTGTTCAATTTATGGACAGAGGCTCTGAGAGCGAGCTCTGACATTGGCAGAGAAGAGCTTGGCACCTCTTGGCAGCAGAGAACAAACTCTCTGCTGAGACACACCTTCAGGCCTCTTCCCCCATGCTCAGACTTCTCTACTTCTTGAACAAGGTTGCCACCCCATCACCTTTCCATTGCATCCCTGGAAAGGAGCAGGTACTACCCGGAGCACCCATCACAGCATCTGAGCTGCTGGTTGATCTGCGCAGGTTGCGTTAGCAACATCCTCACTCCCCTTTGGTGACAGGGATGATCCTTGCAGACATCTCACATGTTGACTGTTGCTGGCCTTATCTCCAGGATCAAGACCATATTTTTCTTCTCATTCCAGGAAGGACAAGTTTTAAGAGGCCCAGAATTGGAAACAGCTCCTCTCTCTTCCCATGCTTCCCACACATTTTTTGATGTGGGGAGTTGTTTACCACGGCTATGCAAGCAGAGGAGGAGGGCTGGGGTGAGACCGGACTCCTGGCCGCTGGGCACAGTGTAGCTCCTGCTGCCCCGCACGTCCTCCTTGTCTCCTGCATCCCACGCATCGTGATGCTGTGCTGCACCGGAGATGCACGGGTGAGCAGAGGGAGAAGGAAATGTCCCGCTTCCCTGGTCAGAGAGAAGAGGGACTGAAGAGGACTGGATCCCAAGGTGAAACTCTGGGATGCATCCTGGACTCTGTGGAGCGGACACGCAGACGTGGCTGAGCTCCCCAGCTCCTTCCCTTGGATGTCAGTTGCAAGTGAGTGGCAGCCACCATGCCAGGACAGCATGCTGTCCCTGTTCCCCTGAGAGTCCCACACTGGACATGCCCAGGAGAAGCAGCTTTGCAAAAAACACATACTACCGGAGGTCTTCCTCAGCCTCCATCTTTGTACCCCACTCAGAGAAGCTTTCTCCTACCCCCATCACTCCTGGTTGTGGCTGGAGGGTCACACCAGGGCCCTGAGAGCACTAATAGACCTTAATTGCCCCAACCAGCCTCACCTGGGCCCCTTCCACACCCCTGCCCATGGCCCAGCAGCACCATTTAAGCTCAGCCCTGGATACCCACAGCCTCCCTGAGCAGTGCTGTAGGTGTGCTTGTGTCCTCTGTCTCCTGGATGAACCTTGGGTCTGTGTTGTAGCTTCTTCCCAGGATGGACCTTGGCACTGTGCTGTAAGTACCCTGTCCCTTGGATGGACCCCTTGGGTGGGTGCTGTAGCTGTGTCTCCTTTCGCTCTTGATGGGGCTCCTTGGATGGGCCCAAGACCTGGTTCATTGCTTACATTTCCACCGTGCTGGGGAACTGATGACGGCTCAAGTGTGCTTGAGCTTGCTAGAGGAGTGCGAAACCCAAAAATTAGGACTGAGAGGCATTTGTTGTTGATAGGGTGATCCCAAAGTGCCTCTGGTAGACTTTTTACAAGGGCAGGGAGTGACAGGACAAGGGGTAACAGGTTTAAATTGAAATAGGGGAGATTTAGATGAGGTTTTCTCTGATGTGCTATCCATACTCCTCCTCATGCAGCCCAGCCTGTGGCCTCTCACTTGCAAGAGGAGCACAGGGCTGCAACTCAGCTTTTATATTTACAGACCTGCTGCATGGGTGTCTCTGCCTGTCCCCTGCCCCATTCCAGAGTGTGGTAGTGTCCCAGTGCATCCACTCCTGGTGTCCTCTGTGCTGGAGGAGTCCAGCTCTCCCAGCATCATTCCCACTGCTGCATCCTGCCCGTGCAGCCTTGTTTCTGTGTCCAAGGCTGCATTTAGCCTTCCCGAAGGTGGTGGTTCTTCACTTGGGAATGTGTTTGATGTCCTGCTTCTGGAGGCTGCCTCAGCCTGAAGCCCTTGCCATGGGCCAGGATTCTCCAAAGCCCTGATCAGCCCAATGGTCACCAGCTCCACGTGTTATTCCCATAAAGGTCCTGGGGTACCATCCCAATTGCCAGAGCTGTATGTTGTCTGCCTGACATCCACCTGGAGCTGGCAGATGAGCTAAGGGTGGACATGCAGGGGAAGGATGGGCCAAGCCCCTCGGGTGCACTTTGCTTGTGATTTTTCTGGCTTTATGGGCTGCATCTGCAGAGCCGGCACCTCCTAGCAGGGCTGGAAGCAGCTGCTCGCAGATGGCTGGGCCAGGCTGACCTGGTGCTTGTGGAGGGGCTGCTGGTCACACAGGTGCTGACAGTCCGCAGAGGCTCGGTGGGCTGTGATCTGGCTGCTCACTTGCTCCCAGGACAGGCTGTGCTCAGGTGCAGAGAGGAGGTGTCCTTGCAGCAGGAACTGAAGCCCCATGTGCAGACCTGTGAGATTTGGTGAGCTGAATCAGGGCCTCGGAACAGCCGCCCCACCCAAATGCATCCTCCCTCCACCTGCAGCGTGGCCAGGGATGGAAAAGGATCTGCCTCCTGGGATGTGATGCTCATCCTCCTTCCACCATCCTGCACCTGCCATGGTGCCTCCGAGCCTTAGCATCCTCCAGCCAGCTCTGCTTGCCAGTGTGGGCAGCATCCCTGTTCTTGCAGGGGGTGTTGAACTGCCTCTGTTCCCTCTCTGGAGGAGAGAGCAGACTGAATCAGGGCAGTACTTTTTGCACAGCCCCGTGAGGACCATCTCTGCTCTGGCAAGCCTTCCCCCTGACTCCTGCAGTGGGCAATGCTCCCAGCTTGGTGCTCAGGACTCACCATCACCCGGGAGGACTGGGGGCCTTCAGGCTTCTGAAGGGGTTGAAGGATGCAGGCAGAGATGTGGGCAGTGAAAAGACCCACCACGGTGGGAAGTGTTGGTGGATCAGACAAAGCAAAGGTCGGTGGGCTGATGACTACGTGACAATGCCTGTGGGTCTCAGACTCTGAGCCCTGCAGGGGCCAGAAGAAGAGATGACCCTAACCGAGGGGTCTCAGGTCTGCAGTCCTGTACTGAGGAGGCAAGCAGAGCTTGGAGGATGCTTGAGAAAAGGCCAGAGCTTTTGGCAGCCCTTCTGCAGCCAGAACAATGGCTGACATCATGTTTTATTTAAGAGGGAGGAGGAAAAAAAGAACTGCGACCAGAAGGACCGTGGCCCTGTAGCCCTGGGAGAGACGGAGTTTATTTTTCCTGCCTGCTGGTTCCTCTCGCGCTCCCTCAGCCCTGGCCGTGGCACAGCACATTCCTTTGCTGTGATCTCCTCACTTCCATGCAACAGCACATTCTGCCTGCGCCGGCTGCTCCCTTCTGCCACGACCATGTTGTAGCCCTGCTCTGGCCACCCTGGCAAGGCCGGTGTGGAGGGGACGGTGACCACCTCTCTTCGGTGTTGGAAGCTCTCTGCTTTCCCCCATTGCTGGAGCTTAGGTTCAGCCGTGATGCATGTGGCCACTTATGGTCCTGCTCTCCCCTGTGCACAGGTTTCCATCCTGGAGCTGGCAACTCCATCCCTGGAGAGACAGGTTGAGCCTCACCACCTCAGTGGTCCTCTCAGCTGTTGTGGCCTGTGGTGCCTGCCTCCGTGACAGGCATGTTGGACCAGGGGGTCCCAGAGACATGATCAGCCCCCCAGGTGGGGATTCCCATGCACTCCAGCCTGATGGGGCCAGGGGAGTGCGAGGTGCCAAGCATGGCTCGCTGTCTTCCCACGCTGGGTGAAGCAGGACCAGCCGGGGCTGGGGGTCATCTGTTTGGATCCCAAACAGGCAAGCATACGGGAAGGTGCCTGCCAAGTCTTGTGAGCAGCGGAGAGATGAGCTAACGCCTCGTAGGGCTGAGGTTACAGGGCTGTCAGCAGCTCCCAGCACAGGGCAGGTCACCCCAGAGGGTCTTGCCAGATGTGGGTGCTACAGTGCATCACCCCAGGGTCACACTCCCCTCCCAGACTGTGTGGGGTTGAGAAGGCCGGGCTGTGGGTGCCGGTGTACCCAGCACACCCGGCCCTTGCACTTCTGGCCTCAATAGGTTTTGTTTGCAATACATTGCTATGTCCCTGTCCTCCCCAGCATGCTGCTGTGAGCCCAAGCACAAGTCCGGCTGCTTGTCCGTAGCATTTTTCCACTGCAATCAGACAAAACCAAGATATTGCCTTCTCCCAGGACATGGCCCTGGGCTCATCCCAAAGCCCCTTCCTGGGCCTTTGTCCTATATGCAACCATAGAGGTCCCCATGCAGCCCACTGGGGTGTTTGCGAGGTGGAAAAATCCCTTTCTCCTGTGTGGTTTGTGTGGTTTTTTTTTTTTTTTCCCCACCTGCACCAGCTCTGCATTGCTCCTGCTCATGCTGGGAGATGCATAAGAGAGTGCTGGGGGTGCTGGTATAGGTTTATGGGGAGCATTGCAGGGCTGTGGTGGTCAGGGCCAGACCATGATGGGGCCACGTGTGCCCCATCTCCTGCCAGGCTGGGCTAAACCAGGGTTAACCAGCGGCGCGGCTGGGAGCTGCCACATGCCAAGAATGTTTCCAGGCTTGGGAAGGGCTGGACATGAATCACCCGCTCACTTGGCCAGATGCTTCGTGCAGGCTGGGCTCCGCGCTGTGCTGTGGCAGGTCCTGCAGCCAGCCAGGGACCCCTGTGTGGGTAAGGGGGGACCCTCCCACCATCCCCACCCTCCCAGGCAGCTCCGGCCTGATTTTGTTGCTCCTGGAGCATCCCAGCTGCAGCCAAGACCCAGCATCCACATCTCTGCTTTGGGTACGGCTTGTTGGCAAAATCCATGTGCGGCTGTAGGTTGCAGCCCTGTGTCAGGCAGCTGTGGGACACTGTCCCCCTGCGCTGGCTCGGCTCTTTGCCACTTGCATTGATACGCCTGACCCTGTGTTTCTGGGAGTTGTAAATCCGTCTCTGGAGATCTCCTAGCGTTGCTGGTTGGTACTGTGGCCTTGCTCAGCCCAGTACCTGACTCTCTTGCAGCTCATCTTGCTGCCTGCCCCAGTATCCATCAGCATGGTGGATGCTCTCCCTTCACCTCTGACACCAGCCCAATCTTGCTGTGATCCCAGGGAACCCCAGCAGCTCAGGGTGTGGGGATCTGCAGCCTTCCCACAGCCACTGAGCTCCTGGAGAGCCAGTGCCGGGGAAAGGTTCTGCACCCTGGGGTGCTCCTGTCCGTTCCCAGCCCTGCTGGCCTCCTGCACTGGCTTCCCAGCAACAGGGATGGCTGCTTCCACTACAGGCTTCAAAGATGCCCATAAACCTTAGTACATCCCATATCCAAGGCAGGGCTGTAGCTTTGGGAAGGCAGGCAGTCCTATGCCTGCTAAAGTCCAACTGACAGTTTTTGGGGAGCCAGACGCCCTGTAACTTCTCTCCTGGACCCTGAGTGGCAGACAGCTTTTCCTCCCTGTGCCCCCTTGCCTTCCCCAGGGCTGTGGGAGGAGCAGGCAGAGCTGGCTCTGCAGCAGGGATGCAGTGCCTGCCCGGCTCCGGCAGGCAGGGAGATCGGTTGGCATTATCTGATGGTCCTGGAGCAGCCGGCTGCAGACTCCAGCTGGTAGCACGGGCTTCAGCTGGCCCATGTCAACTCTGTCCATCATGTTTCCAAGTATGCAGATCAACAGGGATCTGGAGAAATGCCATCCTGGTGCATACCAGCTGTGTTCCAGCAGCGTGCTCAGGGGAGCAGGTTGGACCGGGTAGCTCGGAGGGGTCTCGCTTAGTGACAGACCCGCTCACTGCATGCTCCCCACGTGTGACAGGCAAGGGGACAGTGTCTGTTTGCCCTTCCACCTGGTGTCACTGCCAGGCTCTGGGTGGTGTAATGACCTGGAAAGGCACAGAGGAATGATTGTGGCTCCTCTTCCTGGCTGAACAGGAGAAACCAGGCAGTGGGGCTTGCCTCATGGCTGTCTGAGGGACACACGAGGATGCGGCTGCCGCTTTGGTGAGGCACCTGCACCAGAACTAAACGAGTGTAATGAGGATAAATGCAGTGATCCTGTAGACCTGCATTCTTTGCTGAAGCCTGAGCCCTCCCAAAATGGTTTATACTGCCTGTACACACCAGGAGGGTTTGCAGGAGTGGGGAGTGCTGGGCCAGTGTGGGACCCCATGAGCTTTTGCCTTTGAGAGCCTTCATCTGTCAGGATGATTTGGTTTGGATGTGACGTGGTGCTTGCTCTCCCCATGTGTGTGCTTGGCCTCATCCACATGATGTGCCCACACCTTCCTGAGGCAGGGAGAGGCACAGGTTGGGGTCTCATCATGCACCAGTTCACCGGCACCAGCCCAGAGGTGATGCTCCTTCTCCCCAACCCCTACCATTTCCATGTGTCCTCCTGAGTTTATCCTGCAGACAAATCTGCAGAGCAACAATGGGGAGGGGATTAGGGGCAAGGATGAGGCTACTTTGGACTTCTTGGCAACCAGAAATCCCCTGGCATGGTCCCTGCAGCTCCTGGCGCACGCAGGTCTCTAATTCACTTGCGTGCCATGCACAGCAAGGCAGCGAGGGGGTCTGAGCAGCAGACCAGCCACAGGATGTCTGCAAGGCAGTGTCTGCATGAAGGGAGCAGGAAAAACCTGGGGAAGAACGACTGCTGCTGCCCAGCACCAGGCTCCTCTCCTTGCCCGCTCTCCTTGCCAGCACGCTGAACCCCTTGGGGCTAATGTCGTGCTACCGTGTCTAATTAAGAACATCTCCATTTTAATTTAAAAATACCCAAACCAAAAATGTTTCCATGTTTGCTTCAGCCGTGCTGGAAACGCTCTACCTGTAGCTGGTGCCGGGGAGCAGATCCCTGCCTGGGGATGCAGGGACGCTTCCTGTTGGATGTGGCATGGCTTCCTTTGCCGCGAGAGCAAGCCCATGCTGTGCTTCTGCAGCAAGACACGTGTTCAAGGCGTTGTGCAAACACAACGATCAGCCCGATTTACTGCGCCTGGTGACCTTGCTCCAACGTTTCTGGCGAGAGAAGTAGGACAGTATTTTTCCCTTGCTTTCCTAACACTTTCCAAACAAGCTCATCTGAAAACATTGACTCAAGGGTTTCAAGAAGCTGAGCATAAAGACACGCATCCAGAAACTGGTGCCTGTGGGCTCATCGGCTCAAGAAATAAACAATAAATGAAGCAGGCCTCTAAACATCTGGCAGAAAGTAGGAGCATGTTCCACAATCTGAGTGTCTGAAGGATAAATGGGGCTGGAGCGAGTCACAGCTCCTTTCCCGTCTGTGTTGTGAACAGGGCAAGCGTGATATTTACGGGCTTTAGCGATGCTGTGACTCCAGCATCTTGGCACTTCTCTTTCACCAGCTTCTAGGGGAATAATGACACATGTGTGAAAAACATGCTGCTGGGGCACAACGTCCCAGGTCCAAATGGCAGCAGAGGCTGGGAGGGAGAAGCTCTGGGGACAAGCTGAGCTCTTACCGGCAAACGTGATCCGTCGGGGCATGCTGTGCTGGGAGATGGAGGGAAGCTGGGAGTCTTGGAGAGCTGCAGCCACCTGGAGAAGACAGGCACCAGGCAGAAAGTAGCCTTGCAAGGAAGTTGGTTTGTCTGGTGGTATTGCTGGGAGAGAATTCCCTGGAGGTGGGTGTATAATACAAAGGTGCAAGTAAGGGAAGCTGTGGCAAGTTTCTCAGTGCTCAGCCTCAGAGCTAGGTCTTGTCCCTTGCTTGTTTTTACAGGTCTGGCCAAAGCAAAATTTAAAAAATTAAAATCAGGACCTTGAAGATCATGTAGCCAAGGAGCAGGACGTGGAGTTTGGCATGGAAATGCATAAGCCAGTGGGTCTGGTGATCCCTGCCTTGGAGTTACGTGAGTGGTCCCACTGATTTCACTCAGGGAGGAGTGTGGACTTAAGTGCTTTGCTGGATGAAGGCCTAGGAGATGGGAGGGCTGAACTCCAAGTGGAGCTGGGCAGGAAAGAGCCTACGCACTTTGCTGCAACGGTTGGGATTTCCAGCCTGGAGACAGACGAGCAGGGCAGGCAGAGTGTGGAAATCCTGCTTTGGAGCTCTAGGCAGGGCAGGGGCTGGAGCCAGCATCTTGGACAGCCCAGCTGGTGGTTCCCAGAATGGCTGGGATGGGGTGGGGAGCTCTGGGATGCTGTGCTGTCCCCCAGAAGGCACAAATATGGTCAGGCATTTCTCCATCCTGAGAAATTTCTCCTCCTTCCAGAAACTCCAGCAAAACTGATGTAACAAGCTGTGCATGGGTGAATTTGCTGAAAAGACATAGATAAGGATGGTAGAGTGATGCAGGAGAGTAGGGACAGTCCTAGTGAGGACAGCATGAAGAGGAACAAGAGAGCATGGCTAAGGAGAGCCACAGTTAACCAGAAAGCTGGGGGAAAGACCTCAGTAAGGAGACTGGTGGCAGGATGGTCTTGATGGGGGGCCATGATTAGGTCTCCACCTCTGTGAATGCTTGTACTGTGCAGCTGGGAGGCTGTGGGTGACTTTTGCCATGGCACTGACCCATGCCCAGCAGTGGACACTTCCAGGTGACCATGGCCTTGAAGTGGCCCTGGGGAGCTGAGGAAGTGGAGAGCAGTAGTAGGAGAAGGCACCACTGGCCTGGGGGAGGGACAATGTAGATTGGGTGAGGGTGAAAGATGATGTTTGCTGAGGTGGGCCCAGGCGATCCTCAGGTGCTTTGGAGGTCATCCCATCCCTGGGACCAGAGTGCTTCTTGGAGCTTCAGGAGACACATTTGGCGCAACATTTGTTACTTACAATCCCACATCTGGGGCAGGGGTCTCACAGCCCTCCCACAACCACAGGGAACTAAGGGTAGCCTCTGCTGTGAGCCTGTTTTGGCAAAAGAGCCAGCCCCTTCCCCTTGACCCCTGCCCAGATTCCACCACATCTCCAGCTGCCCCAAGGCCTTGGACTCTGGATGCTTCCCCCACAGCATCACCATGCCAGGCAGGGGATGCCATGGGTGGCTCAGCCCTGTGCCTGCATCCCCCTGGGAGTTTGAGGAGTATGGTAGCTTGCAATCCTCCTCCTGAACTGCATCTCTGGTCATGTAGAGATGGGTCACAAGAGGACAACCCACTGCCAAGGCTGGGGACAGACAGGACATGAAGTGTGCCCATTTATTGGGCTGTGCCCAGCAGCATCACCATGCTTGGTGGATTGTGCTCCTGGAGCGGTGGCCAGGGTTGTCCCTGCTGAAGTGCAGCAATTGTCCTAGGACAGGAGAGCTCCTTCACGAGAGGTCTGTGAGTTCCTCAGGGACGTGGCCCATGGGGAGTGGAACAACAGCTCCACTGACCCATCCACTGGTGCCTTGGCATGTGCTGGGGTGGCTGTTCCCTGGACATCCAAGTGGCCAAGGGATGCTTGTGCGTACAGCAGGGAGGGAACGGCTTCCTTGCAGCTGGGACTTGGCAGAAGTGCAACCTCATGCATGGTGATGATACTCAGATATCATCTCTGGTGATTTACGGCAGGAGCACGCAAGTGCTGGTTTGGGAATATCCTCGTAAATAGCTCCAGTGTGACAGAGGGCCTGCTGGATAATGGAAAATTGCAGGATCATCCCTCGCTATGGCCCTGAGTAGTATCTGGTGGTTAACCCTACCGTGACAGCTGAGAGGGACACACAGCTCTTGCTCCAACTTTTCCCTATGGAAGTCAGGTCCCTTGCCGCTCTCCCCTCTTTTGCCCTCCACTCCCCCAGGCAGGAAGCCATGGGTCACCCCGCACTGCGACAGGCAGCACAACACCATGCCATGCGGCAGACCATGTGCCACTGTGCCATGGCAGGGCCACAGGTTGTGGCCGTGCTGTGTTCCGTTTCTCACGCTGCTCTGCTTGCATACTGCCACGTGTCCCCCTCCTGCCAGCCCCCTCTTCTATCCCAGCAGATTTTGCAGCATTGGCGTGGAGCAATTTGTGCCTGAAGTTTCTGCCACCTGTTAGCAAAATTCATTAGGGCATGGGCTTTCCCTCTGAAGTCAGTCATTGTGTTTGCCCTGTTATGTCCTTCTTGACAGCTTCCTGCTCCGAAGCTCACCTCCTGCTCCCAGGGGGGGCTCACCCTTTATAGAACTTGCACAGGGGGTCTCCATGACCAGCTCCCCGAGACTCCTTGCACACCCACAGCAGAGCAACCTCCGCAGGCTGGTCTCATCCCTGCATACCCTGGTCAGGACCCATCCAGGTGTTCACAGCCTTGACACAGGCACTGGACCTTCAGTCGAGTTCTCATTCATGCTGATGAGTTCTGGAGAGATGCTACCATGGCTAAGCCAGAGACAAAAAGGGAAACTGGGGTCCCACAACAATGGAGCAACCTGCAGCCTTTCCTGCAGCACCACTGCTTGCCCCTCGGCACAACATTCCTCTCAGACGTCCCCCCTTCCCAGCAGGGACCTGGGGTTGGTGGCCGCTGTCTGGGCTCTGCGGTGAGGAAGAGGAAGCATGGAGAGGGGACACATGGCAGATCTCTTCTCTGAAAAGGGGTATCTAGTGCCCGCTGGGCAGGTGCCCAGACAGCTGGACAGGGTTTGACAGCGTTGGCTCTGGTGCTCTGGGAGGAACAGATGGGATCCATTAGCAGAGATTATTTAGATATCTCCAAAGGGCTCTGTCACAACCCATTAAACTTAGACAAGCAGACATAATGAGGGCTTAACACGGCTGTCTCGGCAACACGCCTGGCACAGCTCAGCACCGGTGGAGCCACTCAAGGACACTGGTGTGCATGGAGAGCCCTTTCAGAGCCTGGGGTCTCAGTCTGGATAGCAGTGAGCTGCCAGTCCCAGCCTTGGGGTGCTTCTTGTCTGGTCCCCCAACACACACCTCTGCTCCCTGGCAGCTCAGGTGCCTGGCAGCCCTGAGATGGGGGGATGCTGGCTCTGGATGTGCTCTTCTGCCCTAGCCTCCACCCTTCTGCAGAGAAATGGGAAGACGCCACTCTCCCAGTGTTCTGGCACTGGTCTTGCTCTTGGCCCCACACTGGGCTAACACTTCCAGGGTGTGTGCGATCCCTGTGCAGCTGCCCGGTAGCTCGGCCCGGGCTCGCCCAGGCTGGCTCTCAGGAACACAGCAGCTGAACAGGATCCCTCCACCCTCCGTCACGGCCCATCAGACACCCCCATCATCGCCTCTCCAACAAGCCCAGATGACTCTGACTGATGGGTGGAGGATGCTGAAGCCAGGAAAGGCAGCTGCCTCCAGCATCTCCCTGCACGGTGCCGTTTCGCAATGCCTTCAGCCCAGTGGGATGTCTGGCGCCTGCCTTGCTCCTGCCAGGCTTCCCAGCAGAGATGGGACAGTGTCATGGCATGCCAAACCCTCCCAGCCCTGGTGCTGCTCAGCAGCATCCTTGCCAGGTCCCCACTGCCACTGTTCCTGTTTAAGGGACTAATTTCACTACTTTTTGCTTTCTTACAGCATGCCCTGTGCCCTGGGAATCCTGTACTTCAGAGAGATGTCTCCCATGGAAGAGAGGCCTCATTGCCCTCTTTTGTGGAGGGTTTGGAGACCAGACTTGTCCCAGGAGATGGAAAGAGGGCAGGACATTCCCTGGGGATCCAGAGGGAGTGGATCTGTCTTCATTAACTGCTGCCCTGCACTGGACTTTAGAGCAGCCTTTAATTTAACAGCAGTTAGCGAACATTAGAGGGAAAAGGCTGGGAGGGGTTGGAGATCCACCATGTCACCAGGACAGTTTCTGATGGGGCATGTATCCCTTGAACCAGGATGCTGCAGGAGCATGTTTGGTCCATCCTCCTGCCTGCCCTACTCCCAGGGGTGCAGGAGAAAGTCCTGGGCTGCCCCAACCCGTGAGGACCACAGATCGCATCTCCCAGGTGTCACAGGGAGTCACCTCCGCAGGGTCCTGCCTGGTACTCCCCATATGCAGTGTCTGCAAAGCCTGGGGGAGCGGTTTCCCACCAGCACATGCCTTCTGCTGGCTTTCCCCGCGGGGTTCGTGCGGCTCCCCAGGTTTCAGCTGCGGTGGTTTTGTAACCAGATCATCTGTTTCGCAGCCTCTCTGGGTGACGGCTGCAGTTTTGAGGCAGTTCTCCAGGAATTTAGCAACACTGAATGGGATCCGGATGGGATGGCTCAGGTATCTGAAGGTATCTCAAGCCTCCACTCAACCATTTGACAGCGTTTTCCATGACCTCATTAGGCTGAGGATCGTTAGCTCGGTCTCTACAGAAACTCGAGCTCCTAACAGGGAATTATGGTTCATTATTTGTCGCCAGCACAGTAGGTATGTCATGTCTAGCGAGCGCAGCTTTTATATATGCCATTACATGACTGGGCGTCGTAGTCTCTAATAATGCTATTTCTGGATTGCAGTAATGATAATTGAGAACTAGTGTGTGTCATTAATTATACAAACGACTTGATGCCAGCGCTGGATTGTGGCTCTAAATTCTGGAACTACTGTCCTCATTTGTTTTGTTTGACAGTTTCTAGCATTTAATGTCTTGCATTATTTGACGTTTTATTCTACAGCCACTGTGAACCCAGGCCAGTGCAATGCAGGTTGCTGGTCATGCATGTCCTTCTCCAGGCTCATCCCGCTTCCCAGCAGAGACAGCCTTGGAGCTCTGCGAGAATTCCTTCCTGTAAGTGCTCTCCTCCCACTCTGCCACGCGTGCGCTGCCAAGACGTGCAGCGTTAGCAGGTTGGAGTTTCACCTCCTTTGTGGTCTTTGTAGTGATGGGCACCTCTGCCCATGCCAGGGAATGCATCCTCATCCATGTTTACCATTCCTTTCTCCTTCACTTCTCCTCACAGCCCTGAGGAGAGGGTCAGTCAGCATAGAGACTTTCCCAGGTTTCTGTCTTAGCCCAAAAGGACAGTCTGTGTGCTTTGGCTAGTTTAAGTAGCCAAAATTTTGAAGCTCCCAGTGTGGCTCCGGGTGGAGGGGGGTGCGAAGGATGGCTGTGCCCTGGCTCTCTTGCCGAGGTGCACCCCAGAACTGTGCTGGGGGTCTGTCCCCAGTGAGTGATCGTCCATTTTTGTACATTTCCCAATGGGAATGAGCTGCATTTGGTCTGGGATTAATCATCTGTTTCAGAAAGTGTTGCTGGCTTGGACTGATGCAGGGGTGGCAGACCAAGGGATGTTACCTGCATGAACACTGGGGCAGCAGGCATGGTCTGTGTGGGCAGCTCCTGGGGTGACTGAGTCTTAATGTTTGTTCAGCCCCTTTTTTTCATAGGTTATTTCTTTAACCTGGAGTATTTTCCTGTTGTAGGTCCCGCTCAGAGCTTTTCAGGACTCTGGTTCTGTTCTTCTGGCATTTTCCCCTGTAGTATAATACAAACCCTGTGAACTCCACTTCCTTCAGTATCTCAAATATTTGCAGTATCTTTTTGTGAAATATTTTGGATGCACAGCATAGCCCCAGGGAGTCCTGGGAAGCACCTCCCAGATAAGGCATTAGGAGCACACATGTAGGAAGGCTTGGGCTTTATCCAGAGGAACCGGTGAGGATCCAGATGAAACATCCTACATGAGAACATCTGACCCTTGCCACTTACTCCAAACCACCTCCCTTGCCAGGCGCAGCAGAGCGTGTTGTACGCTCACCAGAGTTAATTACAGACCGAAGACCCTCTGCTTTTCCACGTCGCACCGACCCGCTCCGTAGTGCTTTGCTCTCCAGCATCTCCCTCTTGCCAGCTGGTTCCTCTGTCGGACCTGTTGGAGTGCCAGGGCGACACTTCGAGCTGCTCTTCTAAAAATTACATGTCGCCAATCATTGCTTAACCTTCTACAGCCCTGTCCCTCTCCTCCCAAAGAGGACACTGCAGAAAGGTCCGGGCATCGTCCCCACCTCCCATCTCTCCCCAGGGGCCCACGGCGAGGCTGGGTGCCCAGCCCAGATGCATGGAGCCCTGCTGTACCCATCTGAAGGTCAGCGCAGTCCCACGCTGCCATCTGGCACTTTAGCCCCCCCCATCCGAAATGTTTCCCAAAACAGCCTCCAGCATGATCTTTTCCATACTGCCTCTGTCTCCCGTGCAGCCGCTGCGGGATCACCCCCCCATCCAGCTGCGGAGCGGTTGTGCTCATTGTGATGAGCTTTTTCCAACGAGCTCCTTTCCGCTGCTTTACGAAACCTGCACTCCAGGATCTGGCTTTTAGGCAGGCGGTTCTTTGGTGAGCAAGGAGATTTTCCAGTCCCTATATGTACTTGATGGTGCCCACAATGGATCCCTCACTGTGAGACTGTCCTCTCTTCAAGGAGTTTGGGGGTCCCTTCCCTCCCCTTCCCTTTTTTATACAGCATTAGAGGGACGATGAGCAGGAGCTTGTAACTACCAGTCTGAAGAGCTGAGAAATACCAGTAGGAAGGGTGTAGGATGGGGCTTGTAACTCACACCGAAGAGCTGAGAAATACCAGTAGGAAGGGTGTAGGATGGGGCTATTGCGCTCTCTGCCCACAGCTCATCCCAAACCTCTGGCCCAAGCCTTGCGCATGGACTGTCCTGGGAGGGCTGTAGCATCGGTCATCCCTCTGGGAAGAGGCAGTTCCCTTTCCTGGTAGGGAAGGCCACTTCCATGCCCAGAGGGCAGGCAAGGAGACCGCAACCCTTTTTGGGAAGCACATCAGGATGCTGGCACAATCTGTAGGGGAATTAGTGAGCTCACACTCACAGCTTTACGAAGTCCAGCCTAAAGATCATCATGAAGATTCTCCATGCTGGAGGCTCCTGACCATTAGAGAGTTTCAAAGTGCAAGTACTAGGAGCATCTCAGTCTTGCTGAGAAACTTTAAGGCCATGGGCTGAAGGCAGCGATGGAGCTGAACAGGGTGCTCACAAATCTCAGGCTCTCCAGTTGTCGGATGTCTCCTTACAGGCAATGTCACTTCTGAATCAGGGACCCTCAGCTTCAAGTGCCGTGATGTTCAGTGACGACTCTGCAGGCATCCATAAAAAATTAAGTTCAGGGAGAGAAGTGGTTTCCATTGTGTTTTCCTGGGATATGGGCTATGAACTAGGAATAACTGTGCTGATCCTCAGCCAGCTACATTTCTGTAGTTGTGGTCTTTGGTGGCTGGTGATGTCCTGAGTGTTGTGTTCCCATTTCAGATGGATGATCCCAAAGGTATCATCCACCTCTCCACCTTTCTGTAACCTATGTGTAACTATGCCAGTTCCCCAGTTTTTACTGTAAAGTGCTTTTTCTCTCTGTATTGACACAAATACATGGCCTCATCAGCACTGCCTTCATGGATTTGGGGCAGTATAATTCCAAGTCCTTGGCCAGAGACATCTGTATGCTGTCCCAGTGGGATACCCAGAATCCAACCGTATTAATGTCTGGGCTAGTTATGATTGGGACCACCGCTGTTTTGAAACTAGTTTGTGCAACATCTGTCCAGAATAGTTGAGACTGCATTGAAATACTCTCAAGAGCCCTACAGCTGAGGCTTAAGCAGAAATAAAATGTGCATACCCGTGATGTAAGATGAAAGAGAAAGCACTTCTTCGATGGAAGGGAGGTGTGTAATTGCAGAGACATGAACTGGATCTGGTTTTAATCCCATTGGACAGATTGAACACTGTCAAGTGCAATTTCTAATCTCAGTCCTGCTCTGCTGCACTGGAGTATGGCTGAAGGTGTTTTTCAAGTGTTTAGGAGCCTTTCCAAAGACAACAGTATCATCTGGATAACATCAGCCTCCAGGCTGGTTACTGTGAACTGGACGCTCTTTGAAAAGCCCTC
Organism: Eurypyga helias; assembly: GCF_000690775.1. NCBI lineage: Eukaryota > Metazoa > Chordata > Aves > Eurypygiformes > Eurypygidae > Eurypyga > Eurypyga helias. The sequence goes on from NW_010273937.1 coordinate 24,179, forward strand.
AGTGCTGATGCAAGCCCATATGGTGCATGTTTAACCTGGGACGCGTCCATCTGTAATACATGCCATGAGGTTCCTGTGGCTCTCGTGCCCTGGCTCGACCACACTCAGACTGTAAGTGCAGTGCAAAAGTGCTGTCCCCGCTCCCAAGTCCCACAGGACTTCTCTGACCCCCAGAAGCGGTCAGATGGGTTTCAGAGGGCTGATGATTGTCCAGGTGCAGCCTGCACCCCTCCAGGTCTCCCCAGCTCCGTGTGCAACGAGCCCACCCAGCCTTTCTGCTGGTCTCTGCCCCTGTACCTGCTGCAGAGCAGGAGTGCGTTGGGTACGGACCAGCCCTGGCTCAGCATGGGAATGAGCCCCTCCAGGGATGGCCTTGGTGGGGCCAGGGCATGAGCAGTGGCAGAACAGAGATCCAGGGGGTGCAGAGGTGGTGCTGAGTGTCCGCTCAGAGCCCGGGGAAGATGGGCACTGCTCTCTGTCCACTTCACCTTTTCAATCTCCACTTTCAGGCTCATGAAGGCTTCACCTTCATCCTCATGACATCCCATTGCCAGCCTGGGGTGAATCTCCTCCATCCCCAAGCAGTTCCTCTTCCACAGGCACTGCTGTTCCTGCCCATACCAGTCGTGGCAGGCACACATCTGGAAATTTTTGCCCTGGGATGGAGTCAGCAGCCACCCCTTCATCCTCCAAAACCCAGTGTCTGGTACTACTGTGAGGGATACCATGCCTCCCGCTGCCCAAAGAAAGGATACAGGGCGGTCAGCATCCTTGAGCTTTGGGGCTAAGGGCTTGGTCTGGCTGCAAGTCAGAGTCACACAGCTGATTCTTGCGGGGAAGAGTATCTGCTTCTCTCTAAACAACTCTGAAGGGGCTTTTTCCTCTGTCCTGCTGACACTTTGAAAGTCATCATGCTTGGCACAGTTGCACAGTGGTGCGTTCCTGGGTTTCAGTTTTCCTTTTGCTGCTTCTGTAGCTCTTCCAGAGGTGAAGAGGTTTGGAAAAGCTGCGGGTGGAAATGGAAAAGTGCAATGAATACAGATCCTAGACACTCTGGATTTTTATGGCTATGAGCAGTGGAGGGGAAGAAAAAAAAAAAAAAAGGGTGTATGTTCCTGGCTGGAAAATTCCAAGCTGCAAGTAACCAGGAGGTGTTTGAGGGGATCAGAAAAACCACCATAGTGGTTTGCAAAGTTGTTTTCTGACTTGCTTTAGTGCACAGCCTGTCACTTCAGACAGCTCAGACTCTGGGTCTCGCCAGAAGCAGAGGGGATCAGCTCTACAATGCCTGGCATTGACCATGGAGGAGCTGAGTGTTGCTTTCCAACCAAGAACAAGGATTTGAAGCACAGCGTGGTGAGAGAGGTATAGAGAAGGGCTTAGATCAAACATTCAGACTTCCCTGCACTGTATTGGGCTGGATATTGGCACAACTGCATCAGTCTGCTGGGACACCAGCAGCGCTTGGCACCACTGCAACAAGCCTCCGGCTGGGATTAACCTTGTGTCATCAAAATGTCAACCTGCGTTTCGGTACCCAAAATAAATCACATCCCAGTGGAGTGAGAGACCGATCTTACAGCTTTTCTTCCTGTTTACATTTGTTCTAGTGTCTCTCCCCTACAAGTGTCTGATCCACGTTTGCAGAGGGAGGACAAGCCTTGGAGGAGCACACATGGGCAGCAAATGCTGCAGCTGCACAACCGATGGTCAAGCTCCTGTGGGAAGAGGTTTCCAGACACAGGTGCCAAGACTGCTGTCCCCATGGAAAGGTAGAAAGAGGATGCTCCGGAGCCTTTGACCTCTCTGCTTTACCCAGGCTGGGTGCACAAAGCTGGGCTGGGACCCCCAGCACCCCTACTCAAATCCCATCAGCCTCAAGAAGGGAGGTTTTCCTTGAGGCTTCCTGGGAGCAGCACTGGGAAGGGACCACTGCCGATGGCTGGCTGGAAGCATTCCCTGCTCCAGACCTGTTCTGCAACTGGCAGCCACCATCCACTGCCTCCAGGCAGCACCCAGAGCTCCCTGCACCCATCCTCCTGCCACAGCACCATCGCTGGGAGGGAAATGCTTGGCCATCACCATTGGACCTCGGGTTCCTCCAGCTCCCTCTACTCGCAGAGGAGCTCCAGCTGTATCCAAATCCAGCCAATCCCGCAGGCTTGCAGCCACGATGGATGGAGGAGATGTATGTGAGGACATGGCCACTGCTGTGGACAACAGCAGAGGCAGGGTTGTTCGGACACTGGCAGCTCAGTGGCCTCCCATCGATGGTTTGAGTCTGGCCCGAAACAAACACATTCTGCTTTCGGGGAAATCAAAGTCTGACAGCATCACTTTAGGAGTCTGAACTCTTCTCAACTCCTTCCTTTCATTTTAATATCTTAATAGAAATTAATTCAATTTTATGAGCAGAAGCCTTATTATCACCTTGGTAAAGTTAAGACATTCTGTCTTTTTCCTGACAAAACAAAGATTTTTGGAGAAGCAAATCTTTGCTTTTCTGTCTAAGCCTGCACAGGCTCTGCCTGACTCAGCCCCTGTCCCAGGGGCTGCAGCCGGATGCCCACCAGCACCATGCTGCCCCTGCCGTGAGTGGGCTCTGGGTGACCCACAGCTGTCTCTTACAGGGGTGGAAACGAAGTGCAGAGCAGTTTCATCCATGATCTCCCCACAGCGGTACCTGGCTGCTGCTCCCACATCCCATCTAGGTCTGGGTGAGCTAACTCCCCGCTGTCATCCACGAGGCTGGTGTCTTTGCTTGTTTTCCTTCCAGAATATGGTGCTGAGAGCTAAAAATTTATGTTTTCTCCTCCGGCACAAGACCTCTGCTTGCTGTATTTGTGTCTTCAGCTCACCGATTAGCCCTCTCCCTTTGGGTGACGCAGCTGCACATCCATCCCACCGAGCATCCAGGGTCATGCTGTGTTGGTGGGGCTGGGTTGTCTGCAAGCAAAAGTGACACTGAGCACCTGCCAAGTGTCCTTGGGGACAGGTCGGATCTATTGGGAACCACTTGGCCAGGTGGGACACCATGAGCAGTCCTGGTCTGGTGCTTTGCTGCCCCAGACCTGTCCCTGCTCCAGCTGCCTGTGGGGCACAAGTCTCCTGGGGCTCCCTGGGAGGTGAGTGCTCTGCAAACAGAAGCACAGACAGACCCTAAGGCTGAGAAAAAGGATGGAAAAACACAAGAGAAAACATATCCCCTGCTGTGGCTGTTTCTCCTAATGAAGAGCAGGGCTTTGCTCAAGCCTGAGGGCATGGAGGAAGGGCTGAGCACGTCCTTGTGCCACAGAGCTGGTCCCCAGGGGCAGGGGGGGCTATCAAGCTGAAGCCTGGGGGCAAAGGCCTGCTGGCTGTTGCTCCTGTGAGCCACATTTCCTAGAAAGCAGACAGCAACCCAGATGGGCACCATCCGAGCAGAGCTGCCGAGGTCTCTGGCTGGGGGGAGAGCGGGATGTGCTGCCAGTCCGGGGAGGTCTGATGGGTCTCGCAATCGTTCAAGCTCTGCACTGCTGCCTCCGGCCAACACTCGGGCTCTTTGGAAAGTATTTCTGAGTGATTCCCAGCCATCGTTCCCATTTTGTTCTGTTTAAATTTTTCCTCCAAGACAACCTCGCTAGTAATTGTTCTCAGATTTAGGATATTGGCTCTTCCTGAGACCCAGAAAACATAGTTGCTTGTTGGGATGGTATCCTTGCTTACACTGAGAACTACATTTGTGCCTTGGGCTACTGCAGCATCTCAGGGAAGAGAGCGACTTCGTTTTTGCCATCTGTGTGATGTCCATGCTACCACCACTCCATGCTGGGCAGAAATGTTCTGGCTTCAGAAATAAGTTCTGGCTTTTGGAGAGCTAAAGGCATTTCACAGACCCTCCGGTGCACTTCTGAGCATCTGCGGCACAAGGGTGCTCCTGAGGTTGCTTTGGGTCTGTCCCCCTCCCCAGGGACAAAAAGTCCTCTGACTATGGCTTTCCCAGCAGGAGAGTGATGTGAGATAACCTGAGCCTTCGGCAGCCCTAAACTGAGCTTCCCAGTCTCTGATTACATCAGGAATAGATTTCCTTTAAAAATGCATCCTGCCAGTATCTGGCTAGAGGATCTGGGTGAAACCAGCTGATAAATGCACTGCCTAAGGGGTATTTTACAGTGGCCCTTGGTCTCAACTTCACCACACCAAACCCACCCACATCCCTGCTCCTCGCTCCGTGTCTCCCACGCTCCAGGATGAGGGCTGCTGCTAGGGGAGGTTGGACCAGAGGCATCAAACTCCTTCCAGTCAGTGCTTGCCACTGGATGCTGGGAATCTGTCCCCCCGAGTTGGGAGCTCAGTGTCTGCATTAGCGACTGGGAGCTAGACCTCCTCCATCAGTCCATCTCCAAGGAAAGACAGAGATGCCTGCTCTCCCTTTGAGCCTCGGGGACAGCCCGATCCAGGAGGCTGCCCACATTCGCCGCAGCGACGTGCCGGTTGCATCTGCCCGGGGTTGCTGCCAGAACTGGTCCATCTGCCCTTCATTTGGCACAGTGCATGAGAAAGAGCTGCATGGAAATGGAACAGGAAGGTGGGGAAATGGGGACAGAGGTTGGACTGTTGGATGGGGAGGAACTGAAAAAGGGAGGGCAGTGAGAGCGTGTGCTGAAAGACGAGTATGGCTTGAAGGCAGATGCTGGAGCTGGCTCTGAGTCTGTGGCCTTGTTAATGGAATCTGCTGGAGTGCAAAATGGGAAAGCATCGTGGACACAGGGAAGGAGCAAAATCGCCTTCTGGAAAGGCTAGGAAAAATGTTGGGCCAAGGTCAGGTGTCTGCACAGCACCCCTGAAGTTGTCCATGGAAGTTGAAACAGAAACAGAAGAGCAGTCTGGGAACACAGGAGCTGCCACCATGGCCTTGGAAAGGACGAGCCCTGCTAGCAGGGTGCTTGCAGTGGGGACCGTCTCGTCCCCATGCCAGCGAGTGGGCACTGCTGAGAGCTGCACCCGTGCTGGTACCCAGCTCTGTTCTCCCACAGGCGTGATGGAGGGCTCGGCCTGGGAAGAGGTGGGACGGGCGGGTGGAGGGAGAGCTGGTTCTAGGAGAGGAGCTTGAAAGCGCTTGGCTTGTTTAGTCTAGGAAAATGAAGGCCGGGAGAGAGTTGGTCTATAAATACATCTGGGAGCAAACAGCAGGAGAGAGAAGAGCTATTTAGGCTAGCGGACAGTGCTGGCAGAGCAGCAGATGGCTATCAGCTGGCCGTGAACATGGTTACGCTGCGAGCGCGAGGAAAGATCTTCTCCTTGCAGAAGGCAGCCCTCAGACAGCCTCCCTGGGGTCAAGTAGGGGCAAAACCCACAGCTCAGCAGACACCCTCGGCCCAGCAGCCTTGTTGAGATCACGGTACATCCCTATAGCCTGGAATGCTTTTGGGGCCGTGATGGAAGGGAAGCCAGACCGGGCGGGCGCCTGGCAGGGTCCCCTGGGAGAATCACCGGGACAGTGCTCAAAGCCCCAAGTGAAGTCCCACCACACTCGTTGCCGGGGCGAGTGGTGAAGCTGACAGGCACATTGATTCCCAGCTGTGGGACTGGGAAGCTTTGGGACTGGGACGCTTGTGGTTCACCGGAAGCTTTAAAAAAAAATTTTAAAAAGCTGGTGCAGATCCAGTTTGGCGCCGTGCCAGATTAAAAAAAAAACAAACAAACACGACATTTCTGGTGAACTAGAAACCCTGGCGCCTGGCCAGCACTGCAAATAGCCCGACTGGTTTCAAGATGGAGCTTGAAAAATTTATGAGGAGGATTACCCGAGCGGTTGCCTG
>NW_010273938.1:0-11092 GCF_000690775.1 Eurypyga helias
GGGACACCCCGGCATCGGTGAGGGGGCTGCATCTTCAGCAGCGTCGTGAAAAGCGGCAGTCGGGAACAGCGCCTGTCCCGTGGGCAGCAGGCCGCGCCCCCTGCCTCACGTCTCCGCTGCTGCCCTCCTCCCGGCGGTTCTGGGAGAGTGCTAAATCACAGTAACAGATCTAGTTTCCTGACCTAGTTGCTAATCCAGTTAGCTTCAAAAAGGGAATCAGAAAACCCGTTTTTTCCCCCCGAGTCTTCCTGTCACTTTGTGTTTGTTTTTACTTTCCTGTTATTAAAAAAGCCACACAGAAGAGACACAAATGCATTTTTTTTAAGGCAAGGAGGAAGGGCGACTAATGCACAATTCTGCTTGATGCAGAATTTTGATCTGAAATAGTTATTTAAGAAACTACGTACAGTTTCGCTGTTTTAACAATAGCTTGAGGAAGTGACTTTGCTTTCTGGTTCTTCCCGGCGACGGTGGTGAGGCACTGGCACAGGTTGCCCAGAGAAGCTGTGGATGCCCCATCCCTGGAAGTGTTCAAGGCCAGGCTGGATGAGGCTTTGAGCAACCTGGTCTAGTGGAAGGTGTCCCTGCCCGTGGCAGGGGGGTTGGAACTAGATGGTCTTTAAGGTCCCTTCCAACCCTAACCATTCTATGATTCTGTGATTTGTTAGTAAGCTTTTTAGCTTTGTACTCAAGGATTATATATAAAAAAATCAGTTAAAATCGACCTGTTGACTTTAAGATCAAATATTTTTTGATTAATTTCATGTATAATAGGAATGCAAAATTTTGTAATGCATACATGCCACATGAATGCCTATTGTCAGTTATTTATAACTGTTCAGTTTAACTGTGACTTCTTTTATTTGCAGAACATTCACTGGAATCCTCAAAGAATAAGGTAAAAGATATGAGAGGTTGAACTGTAATAAACCCACTTTTCAGAGACAGATCCCAGAAGAGAACGCATGCATTTAGTTTTTGAAGGTGGAGGAAAGTAGGGGAATAAAAGACAGAGAGGAGAGAACAGCATTTTGGGTTCTCTGTGCTAGGGTTAGCCAAGGTTTGTTAAAAATAACCCCATGACCCTTCAAATGTTTGTTTCCATCTCTGAAAGAGTGCGCGTTCTTTAGCAGCAAGTCAGAGCTGCTCCTCTTGGAGAGGGTCAGTGCTCCCTGTCACAACCATCTCTTTTGCTGGTTTTTTGGAAACCAGAAGTATCATACAGATAAATGATACGGATAAAGCAATTAAATGCAGAATATGCAAGAGCATAAAAACGCACAGAAACCCGTAGTGCACGTTTGCAGACAGACATTTAACTGTCAAGCTCATTCCTATTGGGCTGTAGCAGTTAATCATAAGCTAACACTTCAGACCCTGAAATTTGCATTACCTTGAACAAAACTTTTCAGACAGTGGGGTGACTGCATTTTCCCTTTTTTCTAGCTGATGGTGGTGTGGAGAGAGAATTAGTAACTGCCACCAGCATCTTTGTTGCAGAGCCCAGCATAGTTGGGTCTCTTGGGATCTCTTAATTAAAACGATTATATCAAACATATTGCTGTTCAGTTTTAAAAGAGTTAACCGTTTGCTTTACTGAAATGAAGCTGCTTTGGTGCTTACATGAATTGTATTAAAGAAGGCACTGGGACCATAAAACGTTTAAGAGACAAAGTGAAATGGTTGTGAAGGGGTTTTACGTGGGCAGTGTATAATTATCATGGCTCGTACTTGCTCTTCACTCGAGAAGGCCGCAGAGTAGCAGCATCTCGCGTTGAGTTGTTTCACCCCTGCACTGACACCCCAGCTTTGTTAGTTCACCATCTCCTAATTCTGAAGCATTAACTCCTTACTGAAGTTTTCCTGCTTGGCTCCTGGGTAGCTGCGTTTGTTTCAGCTGGATGAGGAAGAACACGCTTCAGTTCAGCATTTGAAAGCAAACAGGACCCAGACCAAGCAACTCTTGAGCTTGTTATTTATTCTTTATGGGACTCCTGTGTACATGTTGTTGTTTACAGTCTGACAGCATTAAAATTTATGCTTTTACGTAATTATTGCAGATCTTTTATGTGCACTTTGGGCCCGTTTGTCGTAAACATTTGCAATAAACTGTCCATTCTCCTTTTATAGTAAAGAATACATACGTGGCAGATACACAGAGGCTGAGAAGTAAGAGCGAAGTAGATGGCAAATTTCTGCATTCTCATGAGGTCTTTTGCTGTGTTAACTTTGTAGGTTTTAAGAAATGCTGTACATGTTGATGAAGCCGAGGTGGAGAAGTGTGTCAGAGATGTAATGAAAGAAAAGAAAATTCAACAGAAGGATACAGGGTACGTTTGGAACTCGAACATAAGTTCTTCACGGCAGAAGTCATCTGACTTCTTGGCACGTTCTTGCAGTTGCTTAATCTCACACATTGTCCAGGCCATTCAGCACAAATCTGTAGAATGAAATTAGAAAATAAGGGATGGTTATGTCCCCTTCAGTTCTAGAAAATGAATTGCAAAGTTTTAATTGACATGCATTTGGGGTAACTGCATCTCTGTCTTGTAGGTCCCTTCTGTTACTCCTCTTTTCTGAGTAACAGGATTATCACATAGGTTGATTACATGAAGTGTGTAATTGCTTAAATATATTTGAGAGAGTATAGTGATGCCTGATTAATGTTTGCATTTGTCTGCATAAGTAATTATGAGCGACTGAGAGGAAAAATTGTGAATAGTCAAAATCTTAAGTCTGATGAAATGCTTCTTTGGATCTGTAAGTATTTCTGACAAAGTTCCACTTTAAGACTTTTGAAAAGTTTCAGGGTAGGTGAAATTACAGGGGTCAGGATGATGTATGGAGTTTTCTTACGTCATCGCAGATTTTAGCTAAGTTATTTTTTCTTCCATAATTTAAGTCAACAGGGCCTGACTCTGCAGCACTGTATTCGGGTAGAGTTGGTTGTTGTGTAGAAGTGAGATCTATATAGCAGTGTACTTAACCAATATGCTGTAGTTTGAAAGATAAACATAAAGCACTTCCCAATTTTGGTGTTTACATTGCATTAACGTAAGAAAGGCCACATCTGATAGCTAAGCAAGAATTTATGGCTAACTACTCCTCTTAATAGCTTCTGCGTGGTGCTTGTTACTATTTCAGGTTTAAGGCAAATCTGCATATATCCTTGCTGCAGATATCCGGTTATAAAAAACTTTACTTGAATGTGGAAAATCTGAGGAAGGTCCCATATGATTCGGATAACGAAGACCATGAGGAACAGTTAATTGAGGTGAAAATAATCTTTTAAATACAAAAGCTGTTTGTTTGTTCTTTCCCCTATAAGTCCAACAACTTGAGTGAACTTAATTTATTGGTAGTACTCTTCCCAGCTGCCTGTTTAAAGCTCTTTTCTGCTTGTGAACTGCTAAGCCATTACAGAAGTGACCCATTACAGCATCAGATCAAAACAAATTAGTAAGCTAGAGTTAACTTGCACTGGGATTGTTTTGTGTGAAATTAGACATAACAGCACATAAGTAGAAGCCGTGGATGTCCCATCCCTGGAAGTGTTCAAGGCCAGGCTGGATGAGGCTTTGAGCAACTTGGAAGGTGTCCCTGCCCATGGCAGGGGGGTTGGAACTAGATGGTCTTTAAGGTCCCCTCCAGCCCAAACCATTCTGTGATTCTATGACTGGCACAGCGGCTTTGTCTGTGAAGAGAAATCACAGCATTTAATGTTAAAGGTAATAATTTTTGTAGCTGCTGAAATAAGCCGTTGTAGCGTGACTCCAGATCGCCGCCAACAGAAAAGAGCAGCGTGCGGGTTGCGTCCTGTTCCGTGGTGAACGGTTTCTAGCGTGCAGCAGCGAGTGTTCTGCATGATGTGACTTGGAACACTCGAGCGGATGTGTGTAACATGGAAGCGTCTTTGTGCAGCTCTGGAATTTGTTGATGCCTCATGAGAACCTGAAGGCCAGAATCAGCAAGCAGTGGTGTGACATTGGCTTCCAAGGTGATGATCCCAAAACAGACTTCAGAGGAATGGGCCTTCTGGGCTTAGTGAATCTGGTGTAAGTGAAGCATTTCATTTCTGCTGTAACTGTTTCTCAATATCTGTGTATTTGCTCCAGTTAGTGCTCTTTGTAGTAGAGAGTGGATAGAAGCAAGTAGGAATGGTGGCTTCTGTACAGTGAAAAAGGGCATTTTCTGAACAAAGCAGCCTTCCTAGCAGCTGCACATCTGTACCTGTGTGGGTGTGCAGAGGCCAGCAAGCGAGGGGAGGAAGAGAAAGTTGCCAAGACCTTATTTTTTTGTTATCATACAGTAGATTTGATAGGTTGTAATGTAGAAGGTAACTTACCAAAAGCTTTTAAAATTCCTGATTTAATTACTGTAATGAAAAATAAACAGGTTTGCATAAACTGGGCAAAGCTGACGGGTGAACTTCTTATTTAATGTTCAGATCACAACGATGTATTTTTTTACCGTATTCGTTCATGCTGGATATAACTTAATTTGCTACCTTTTCTTTGGTTTTCATTTTGTGCTTTAGTTTAAAACCAGGCATTTTGATGTTGAACACGTTTGGTTTTTTTTTTAACATGAGCTATACGAAAAATAACGGAAGATCCTGTTTTACACTGACAGGTATTTTAGTAAGCATTACACCGACGAAGCTCGTCAGATCCTCTCTCGTTCAAATCACCCAAAGCTGGGGTAAGTCACTGCATGACTCTTTTCTGGCTTGCTCGGTGTAAGAGCTCATGTGAAGGCTGCCAAGCGTGTGTCCTGGAAATAAAGAGGAAAATATTTGTGGGTTTTTCCATTTAAAGGATGACAAAGGGCCAGAGTAGAAAGACGTGGGAAACGGAACACAGAAATCGGTTTTGGGTTGGGAACTGTGCACAGCTTTATGTACAGCTTGCCTTTTTTTTTTTTTTTTCCAGAATAGACTTGTTGGGACAAAAAAATGTTGCAAAATACTGGCTTTGGTTAACACAGTTCACACCTTTAACATCATAGTGAGCTTTATTTGTAGTAATTTAGGAACAAATGCTTATTTTTCACCTTCTTACTGATCCTGTGTTGGGGTGGCATTAGGTTTTCTCAAGATCCCTTTCTTGCTAGGTTTCTGTTCTGTATTAAGTGCATGTTTTGTTGTTCAACTTCACTTTTGAGAACTTTGCGTATTAAAACGCTGAGGTCATTTTACAGGGAACTATGCTTGAAAACCAGCCAGATGCAGAGGAAAGCTGGTAAACTCGTGTGTATTATCTGGTCCATCTAGTCCCCAGATGACTCAATCCCCTACCAACAATGGGAAACTTTCATGCCTTCAATTGTAAATAGTATCACCTTGTGCAACTAGGATATCATAAACGGGATATCCGAGGCATTTAGGGCAGTTAAATATCCATATCATCGACACAAATTAACCCTCTTTTTGTTTTTCTTTCCCCCAGAAATATTTAACATTCCTATAAGGATTTCTGTTGTGTTGTATACCTATACCATGCAACAGATAACCAGTTTTTTTTCAGTTTGAAGAACAGGCTGAGGTGGTCATTCCGTTAATACTGTAACAACAGTTTTGATGCTCAATTTTTCACATTCCAGCAGATGAACTGATTTTAAACGAGCAAGTTGAGGTCAGTGTTGATTAGCTTTACCATCTCATTATTGCCTAATGGAGGCAGCTGCTGTACTATTGCATGGGAAACCAGAGTTTTTAAATAACTTTTACACGGTTGAATGCACCAGAGAACGGTAAGAGTGGTCCGTGGGCCAGAGTTGGCTTGTCAACAGGTATCATAGGAAATACTAACTCCTACACTTATCCTGATGCAGAGTGTTTCTGGGAGGCTTTGAAGCCCTTTGATCCACACGGTAAAACATGACCCGTGCTTGGTGTTGCAGATACTCTTACGCAATAGTTGGAATCAATCTGACAGAAATGGCATACAGCTTACTTCGGAATGGTGCTTTAAAGTCTCATCTGTACAACCTGGTCTCTGGATTGCCGCAGATGGAGCACTTCCATCAGTTTTACTGTAAGTATCTCTACAGACTACAGGGATGGGGGGGGCTACAGTGTAGAGTGGTGTTTTTTTTGGAGTGCATTTCCACTCTTTTCGCATTAATCGGAGCAAGCTGTTTATCGTCTGCATCAGGTATTGGAAATATACCCGATGCTTAAGCACTGTGTTACAGAAAAGTATATTTAAGGGATAAATTCGGGTAGCTTTCTGTACCTCAGAGATTGCAGTCTGAAAATCCAGTATCTGCAGATTTATTTTTGTATTTATTATTAAAATGTCCAAAAAGCTTGCTCTTGCCCAGGATGGGGCACTCCCTGTTTTAAGGGATTCAGTAGAGTCTAAAGGTCATTCTGGGACTCGCTAGATCAAGGCAGAAAATTGTGGAGGTCATTTTTGCAGATCTGTGTTTTATTTTCTTCACAGGTTACCTGGTTTATGAGTTTGACAAGTTCTGGTTTGAAGAAGAACCAGAAAGCATTATGCACTTCAACCAGTACAGAGAGAAATTCCACGAAAAAATTAAGGGACTTTTACTGGATTATGATGTGGTACTAACCTTACAAAATACAAAGAATCCTTAACTCCTCTGCAGTCTGTGAGGTTCCGCATCCAAAATGGAAGTTCTGCATGCTTCACCAAAAAACTGTTTTAACAATAGAACTTCCTTTTTTTTAACACTTAAAAAAAAAAAAATCAAATTTCAGTTAAGAAAGCTTGGACAATCAACCTCTGTTTACAGGTCTTTATATGCTATTCTCCAAAGGACACCTTTTCCTTTAGAAAAAACAAAGAAACAAAACCCACAAAAAAGAAACCAACACGAAAAACAACCCACAGATTTCAAGAGCCTCTGGAACTCTTGCTTTCACAACTTTTTTGTACTTTATGGTGCAAGAACATGAAGCAGGTATTTACGCCGCGTCATGTGTTTCATTAATGGGTTTGACTGTTGTCCTTTAAAAACTTCTTTTAGTTGAAATTACTCTGGTTTTAGACTTTTGTGTGTTCTTGTTCTGTACGTGTAGCTGATCGTTCGCTCGTCAGTGTTAGATTTCTCTGTAACGAAGAGGTCCACAAAGGGGATGTACTAGTCACTTAGGATTTTGGAGAAGAGGCTTAATCTGTCAGCGTAACTGATGTACTTACTAGAAATGACTTCTGGGTAGGGAAGAGGGGTATTTTTTTTTTAATCTATGGATTTGTACCAGCAAGTTCCTAGGCTTGGGAAAAAAGCTTAGTTTGCAAACAAACAAAAAGAAACACAAGTCATTAGAATGAGGATCAGATCCTCAGACTAAAGCTACTCCTAAAAATATTCATACGGTAAAGATGTTCAGTTCTTTCTGACCTGACTTTGTGTCTTGTCAGCCCTTTGTTTTTCAGGAGCTGATGGGGTGCTCTCAGTGGAAAGTACCAGGGACTTAGTTCAGCCCTTTTGTAAACTCCACTCATTGAAAACCTTTCTTGCAGCTGCAGTCCCTGTTTTGTGAAAACAGATTCCCACCCACCTACAAGTCCTAACAGAGATGTATTTTCCAGGGAAGAGATGCAACCGTGACACGTTCCCAACCTTGGCATCCTCAGACAATCTAGTCGATAGGACTTCATATCTCTGTTGTAACTAATTATTGCTTAAAGCAGCTTAGAACAGATTTGGTGTGACCATCACTTCATCTTCTAAAACTTACTGTTAAATAAGTGCCTTCTGCTTGATTCAATCAGCGTTTTCTTTGGGTTCTGTAACCAGATCATAGCCTTAGAAGCTTGAGTTATTCGCGACTCTTCCAATATGTACCTAAATAGCACACAGTGGCACAAAATTTGGATGCTAGGGGAAGCTTTCATGCCTTTTTGTTTTTTCTTTTTAAATCATCTCAGGTAAATTAACTTCTAGTCAATGACTAATCATGAAGAGATTCCCGAAGATAACTAATACTGAACATGGGAAGGGAAAAAAAAAAAGAGAACCCCCTGTTTGTAATGAGTGCTTTTACACTACATAAGTATCAACTGCATTATTGTCATATGTAATATTACATCACCTTGGAGATAATCAACACCCAGCCGGACAGGGTGCTAAGCAGCCTGCTGTAGGTGACCCTGCCTGGGCCCGGGGCGGAAGAGTGGGTGATCTCCAGAGGGGCCTTCCCACCTCAGTAATTCCCTGAGTCTGTGTTGTGTAACTAGTGACTTCTTGCACTGCCTCCACCCAGTTGCTCTCCATCCCGCGAATGCTGGTGATCCCTCATCTGTGGGAAAGCTCCTGGGCAGGCAGGGTATGTGTAGGAGGAATCGTGGTTCTGGTTTGTTTTTAGGATACTGTAGGTATAGGTGAGACTTAAAACGAGCCCCGCGTTTAACGTGTGCAGGGTGGAGAAGGGTTTATCTCGCCTGTGTTGGGTTGATGTTGTTCTGCTTTAAACAAGATCCCACAGTAGTGGGGAGATGCTGTAGGGAGAGTATTTATGGTTCTGCCAGGGCTTGTAAGATGCACAGCTGAACTGACTGAGGTACCTCACCGGCCACAGGAGGCCTGCTTCTTGTGCTACTCCTAGGTGCTTCCATCCTGGAATTCCCACTGCGGAGAAAGCCAAGATGCTGCGGAGACCGTTGAGGGACTCAGATCCTGCGGCAGAGCTGTCTCTGGCCCTTGCAGATAGGGACATCCCTAAAATCTGGGGAAGGAAGCGACCTCTTCCCCAGTGGCCAAGAAGTTAGTTGTCTGCTACTTTCTAGCCCCAGTGTCTGTCCCATTTTTGCTGTTGCTGGCAGCTTTTCTTTGCAAGCAACAGGAGCCTGACGTTTTGCCTTGCAGAAGTGACCCCAATGGGTTTAGCAGCAGCAGGAAAGGAGCCCCCAGTCTTTATTTTCATCTACCGCTTGCTAGCAAGTAGCAGAATTGCTGGAGCCATCTCTCTCTCTCACACTCCCCTGTGCTAGTCTGCGACTTTTTTTTTTGGCAACGTTGCAAAAATAATCTACACCCTCCTCTCTCCAGCTCTAGGAGACTGGCATTTGCTGAGGCTCTTAAAGCCCAGCCGTCAAGTTTCAGATTTCCTAGTGTACACTCAAAGACATTTTAGTGTAGGTTGAGCCCCATGTGAGATACATCCTCATTAGCTTTTTGGGTGCTTTTTGTTAATAGTGAGCTGGCTGTAAACTGTGGCAGTGTACAAGGGAAAAAGCAGAAAGCCCAACCATCATCAGGTGGGTAAGATCTCTGGGAATGCTTCAGTTGGCATGCAGGAATTAAGGTGAGCGTTTACATGAGGCCCCAGTACACCTTCCCAGTAAACGGTTAGGATTTGCATGTGGTGTTGCGTGATTGAGTAGCCCCTCCAGGAGCCACTTGCTACCTGTAGACTAGTACTGGGTGTCCCTGTTTTGCACCAGTGGTAGGCTGATGGTATTGTGGTGGTAGCTAGAAAGTACATGGAGAAAGGTAGAATTGTGTTTAGGGAAGGGAGGGACGCTGTTTTACTAGGCAGCAGTATTTTATACTGACTCTGTTGTAGTGACAATCCCGAGGTTACGGAAGACTCAGAATTGAGGTCGGCCACCTTTTTGCAAGTTGATGCGGTCGATTTGTTTAACGTGAGAATTGGTTGCTCGTGGTTTATTCTAGGAGTCTTGAAACCTTGGTAAATTCTCTTGTTGTTATTTATTAACTGTCGTGTTTTAAAGTACGTGTTATCCTGTCAGAATTTGCAAGTACTGTTAGTTTTCTAACCTGCTGCCTCTGTTAAAGCATTCACTGTGTGAAAGCTTATATGCAATAGTAATCCTAGAAAACAGACCCTGAAAACTGACAACAAGGTGGTTCTTTCTCTAAGCTTCTTGCTGTTCCTGTAGCAACTGTTTAACAAACTACCTCCACTGTTGCTGTTCCGCGTGCGCTTGAAACATGGTGCCGCCCCCGGAACCAGCTATCCTGAAGAGAAGTGGAAGTTCATCCCGAGAAAAAGCAAAACCTCGCCTTTCAGTAAGCAAGCGCACTGCTCCGTAAGTAACCGACTCGTCTGGGAAGCGATTCAAAGACGGTGCTACTTGGAAAGAAGGGAACCTCCTTTTATGGTTGTGCTTCTGCCATCCAGTACAGCTGTGTCGGGAACAGGACATTTCTTCCTAAAGGACAGTAGGAAAACGGGCCAATTTAATCACCTTACACAAACAGGTTTGGATTTTCACTCTTTGAAAAGCAAGGCAAGTGCAGACAAACTCTCCACCACACACACACAGCCCCAAGCATTCCTCTCCCAGAGTCTCCATCCTAGGTTAAGTAACAGCTCACAGAAAACTGTTGGGTAAGCAGTACTGCGACGAGAAAGTTGGTGTTCGGTGAGGTGGGAGCTCCACAGCTGGGATTCGTGAAGGTACCGCTAGTGAGCGCCTGGCAAAGCTGCAACCTGTTGTTGCTCTCGGTCACACTCGTGTTGTGTTGCTGTAGTACAGCGGTGATCCACGTTTCCTGTGCCGGTCGGCGCGTAGCCTTCGGCTGGGGAAGAGAAAAAAGGCAGCCCTGGACAGCCCACGGGCAGGTTCTTCTTACCACACTGTGCTGAGGTAGCTGCCTCCTAACTGACGTTTCTGTTTACCACAAGGTAAAAGCAATAACGTAAACCGTGATGTCTGTGTAATGGAAATCTGAGACCTTCACAGCGGTAGCAAATAAAGAACGGAGTCGTTCCAAAATACTGTCAGCCTTCATGTGCTATGGCCTGCGAGAAAACACTGCTTTCCAGTTCACCGTGCAGGGGTGCTGCAGCAGGAGAGGTATCCTGGGCTGTATCTGGAGAAGTGTGGCCAGCAGGTCGAGGGAGGGGATACTCCCCCTGTACTCTGCTCTGGTGAGACCCCACCTGGAGTGCTGCGTCCAGCTGTGGAACCCTCAACATCAGAAGGATGTAGACCAATGGGAGCAAGTCCAGAGGAGGCCATGAAGATGCTCAGAGGGCTGGAGCACCTCTGCTATGGGGACAGGCTGAGAGAGTTGGGCTTGTTCCGCCTGGAGAAGAGAAGGCTCCAGGGAGACCTTATAGCACCTTCCAGTACCTGAAGGGGCTACAAGC
>NW_010273938.1:11236-14834 GCF_000690775.1 Eurypyga helias
TGGGGATGCCCCTTCCCTGTCCCTGCCCATGGCAGGGGGGTTGGGACTAGATGATCTTTTAAGGTCCCTTCCTCCCAGAACCATTCTGTGATTCTGTACTGTAGAAAGCGGGATGAGGGAGCAGGTATTGAGGAAATTTGAGATGCTGAGTAGAGAGGAAAAGAGAAGAACCCCAGTTACATTCTCTTCAGGCCAGAAGTGCTTTGAAGTGTTACCTGCCACCACTTCTGGAGAGCATCCTGCACAGCAAAGACTGACATCCTGCATTTCACTCCCAGTGCTGAAACGCGCAGTGATGCTGCCAATGCCGGCACCTATCACGCATTTCTATTCGTAGCCGTATTCTGATGTAATAGTGTTTGCTGCTGCAGATTTTTGTTGCTCCAGTTATTTGCTGCCAGGCTAATTTATATTTTCACTACTGAATAAATGGACATTTTAAAGGAACACTGAAAGTCACAACTGGTCATTGAGGTAGGTAACATTTCACTCAAGACTGTCTCCTAGTGGAAAGAGAGAAATAGCACAAAAGCAGTGTTTTCTCCAAGCAGATGGTAAGGCTCAGGAACAGGCGTGACTGCTTTGCCCTCATCCTTGCCGTAATGCTACACCGTGGCGTGGATCTGCCTGGTGAGCCCCAGCCGGGGACCAGCCTTCTCCTGCTGTGTCAGCTGTGGATGCCAGGCTTTGAAGGAAGGCCCTGGATGCGGGAAGCTCGTGCTATTCCTCAGAATGTTCTTGTTTGACATGTTTTTGAAGCCTAACTGCTCGATTTTTCTTAAAGGATACAACAGCACCAAGTATTTTTTACAGTTAGTATTTCCAACAGAAGGCCCCTCCTGGCCACAGCATACTCGGTGTTACCGAATTGCCAAGACAGGAACAGGGATGCCACAAGTCTGGAGAGTAACGGCACTGGCACTTGCCGACGCGGTGGGGACTGGGCCAGCCGTGCTCCCCGCCCCTCACGCACCGCTAGTAGGTACCAACAGCTCTAGGGCCATTCCCTCTCCCCCACAGCCCCCTTTCGCACCACACCATACACACCGTACCACCCACACGCCACCTGACTTACACCGCCTACTGCGGCAGAAGCCTCGGCGTCACTCTGCAAGGAGCCCTCCTCTTGGCAACAGTTCGGGTGTCATTGCCAGGAGGTTTAATACATCCCATAACGAGCTTCCTGTCTGCTTGCCCAGACCTGCACGCGCCTCGAACGCGCCCCTCTGCGCGAACACCAGCGTGTAGCTGTAAAATGCTCCGGTGAAGGAAGTAAGTGCCACTGAAGTGTCGGACGCTAGCAGCATCTGAGGAAGCGGAAAGACAGGTTAGAAGAAAACCTGGAGGTGTTTTTATGCTTTTTTTCCAATAGAGAAAGCTCCACCCCACTCCTCCGTCACCTGCCGCCCGTCTCCGGGCAGGCAGGCTCACCCTGTCGCCGCCAGGCTCCTACCAGCCCAGAAGAGCGGCACAATTCAGTGCCCGGGCACAGCTTTCAGCTCCACAGAGCAAAAAGACCTTCCTCTTTCTAGTTTTCCCCGCTGCTGTGAGGCCAACAGCCCTCACTAAACTCCACAGTCGAAAGAGACTCGACCTCAAAGCACAAGACACTGGCGCTTCTAAAGCCAGACTTGCTCACGTGGCAACGTAACATGCAGGTAATAACTAAACCCCGCGTTTTCTCGAAGGTTTTGCATGCTGTGGGCTGTCCAGCTGAACTCTGCCATAGCTTCTCTCTCGACTCCCACCCGGCTGCCCAACAGCAGGTCTTGTCATCAAACAGGCAACTGCCCGGTGGCTGCCTGCTCACCTGATCAGGTGAGCAGCCTCTCCCCAAAAAACCTGGAGAAAATCAGCTCACCTGGCTGCTACATGTAGCAAAGGCCTCCTTAAAGATGCCCTGGCTTACGCTTAGGAGCTTTGCCGCCACGATCGGGAAGGTGAGGAAGGCTGCTGGAGCAAAAGAAGCAGCTGTTGCCCTGTGCGACGGCTCCCGTTACACCAGAGATCCACTTCCGGGTGCCTCTTCCGGTTACAGGAGACGTAGGGGCAAAGTCAGGTCGTACCCTGTACCCCCAGCCTGCCGGCAGGGCGCGGAGCAAAGCTGGCCAGCCCTTCCAGACAAGGAGTACTTTTTGTCTGTGCATCTCATGTCTAGGGGTGTGTGGAAGACTGCTGGTAGCCTCAAATTCACTTCACCGTGACAGGTGCCTGAAGGAGAAGTGTTTTAGGGAATCCCGCTGAAGGATGCCAGCCCTCAGTGCTGGAGACCCCCGCGGTAACTTGCTGCGCTGCCGGGCGTTACGGTAAGGCACCTCGCTCTGGCCTTGGCCAAGTCCTATTCTTCAAAACGGCAATTACAGCTTTCAGTGACTCACCATTTGGTTCACGTGTCAGCCAATCCGCAGCGTCTCGTACGCGGACGGACTAGGGCGCCTTTTCAGGGCGGCACGCAGTCTACGCGTGGCTGTGTGGTGGAGAACTCCACTGGCAGCAGAAGAGCGAGCAATCCAGAGTCAGCTGACTGAGACGGGGTAGGCGAGCGCTGCTCAGAGCATGTCGCCAACGAACCTCAGACACACACCAACAGACGGAACGTTTCAATGCCGTAATTCACCCAACAGAGCACACTGGCACGGCCGTGGTTTTGCAGCCAACATCTCACCGGCACCCTGCAAACCCCACTCTCAGTATGTAAAGCCTCAGGAGCGTGCCTGGTGAGCTGCAGCAAAGCACAGTCGTACAACACCCGGGGTCGCAACAACCGCTGTGGCGGCCAGATGCGAGCAAAGCCGGGAAAGGGGTTTGGATGAGACTGGGGAGCGGGAGAGCAGCTCGCCGCAGAGCGGAATTAGACACGTTCCGAGCGTTAAAGACAACCGGGCGTGGAAACGACACGCGGTTTGGTCCTGCGACCCGGAGATCCAAAGCCTGTGCAATAAACCACAATCGCCTACTTTTTCCCTCTAGCATGACTTTAATAGAGTTGAAAATCAAACTTGTGCAGAGTGTACTCGACTTGTTCGCGTTACCCATTTGTGGTCCAAACCCACCTCATCTGACAGTCTAAAAGCATTCCTTTAAAACAAAAGAATAAAACAGACCTTCTGCTAAAAATCTGCAAGTTACATGAATGCAATTTACAGGAGTATTAAAAAAAAAATCAACGGTATTCTACAGAAAATAGTCTCAAAAGAGCAAATGACAAGTAGGCATGTAGGCATGATCCTGAAACAAGTATTAATTAAAAAACAGTTAACAAAATAAAATGAAATTAAAAAATCCTGAATATCCGTATAAAAGAAGCAAGGATTCAAAGTGCAGGTGCTCCAATTTTCATCTCAACATGTTATTCAGTAAGTTGGTACAGGATACTATTCGTTTCATATAAAGTGACAGTGTTCTCAGTAAGACTTAAACATTCAGTTACCTTATCTTGCAGATTTTTTTTCCATTACTGCTACTTTACACTGTTGCAAATGAAGACTTATGCAATACAGGCTTATTTTCTTACTCTAACAAGGATATAATAGGTTGGTGGTAAAGGTTAGTTTTAAGAGCTAAGCTATATACGCTGCAGATCCAGCCTTAGGAGTGT
>NW_010273939.1:0-33702 GCF_000690775.1 Eurypyga helias
CATTCTGTGATTCTATGATTTCCAGTAGACTTCCAGTGACCTTAGAGTTCCTTTAACTTGCAGTGTGATGGCTGTCTCCAGTGACACTCCCATTTCCTTCCTCAGCATCACAGGACACAGCAGAATTCAACTGAACTTTGCCTTGGTAGCTATGCTCATGTCTGAAGCTAGAAATTCCTTTTCCATATATTCCCCTTGATACGTGCAAGGGCAGGTAGACAGACTACAGTCCAGTTGAGTGCTTTGTGGATTGCTACCTTTGTAAGAAATTATTTATACAATTTACAATAAGTTAAATCAAAGTAATTATGAAGATCTTTCAAGAAACACTATTATTTCCAAAGACTGACTGTGCTAATAAAAAGACTCTGCAAAACAAATTTCTTTCCAGGGCATAGACTGTCCAGTTTAATGATTAATTTGCACTAAACATCTCATTAATAGCACAGATTGTTTTGCCAATGCTTCTGAACAAATATAATTGGAAAATTTATCAAAAATTCCTTAATGTATTTAGTGCTGCAAAAGACAAAATAGAGAAATTAATAGCAATGTCTAATGATTTATTTGCATGTTATGGTTTACTCTTTATGGCTGGGATCAGAGCTGTAGATCTGTATAGCTTGCCAGTTCCAGAAGTGTGTTTTCTCCCAGCACAGTTTTACTATACCCCACACCCCTATGTGAAACCAGTCTTGAACCCAGTGTTAGAATGGAAAGAAGTTGTTAATGTTCCTGTTATCTCAAGGAATGCATATATAAGCTGGGCAGAGTGAACTGGTTAGTGCCCAAACCATAGCCCTGCTCCTCTAGTAATCTAGCTCAGGAGCTCAGCTCTGACTCAGTCAGATGTCCAAGCCGTGCCTCTTTCCTTAACAGTATAAAATGAGGAGCATCATGCACATTGTAGTGTCACAGAGGCAGGGGCCAGGAAAATCAGAAGTGCTCCAGCTTCTGTCCATTTAGATGTAACCAAGAAGGATGAAAATGCTAACATCTTTTCTGTCCTTGTTTATCATTGTTTCCAGTATTCAACTTTCTCAGAGCAGAACTGACATTCCCTGTGTGAACCAGAGCTGGTATTTAGAAAAATATGTTCTTTTCCTACCTTGTGGACTATTTATAAGCAGGCAGCAGTGTCTTTGGACTGGTTATATTCATTATTCTAATGTTTCAAGAAATGCTTTATTGAGGTTTTTAGGTCTCTGGTACCTTACCAGGGGTTTTTGGGGTGAGGGAGCCTTGAAAGGAGATTAGTTTTTCTTTGTTTGTCTTCTTTTAATTTGTAGTAACTTTTAGACTCTTCATTAGTGTCCCTTCAGCCTATACTATTCATATCTCATGAGCCAGCAATTAATATACTTCCTGGATTGCAGAAATTTGAATTTTTTTCCACCACAACCTCTGCCTTGCTATAGTTGAACAGATGGTTTCTATGAGCCCTTTTATATGGAACATTCAACCATTTTTCAGTGAAAATTTCCATGCATATAGAATCTAGTTGCTGTTGTAACAGGACACAGCAAACACAGAACTATCATGAACACAGCTGAGGAGAATTGTTACCTGTCTTTGCAGAAAACCTCTGTCAGCTTCTTTAGTAGATACCTATGTATCTGGATGAGCTTTGTTTATGCTGAGAATAGTGTTGATGACACAGTGATGTTTAGTTGTTGCCAAGCAATGTTTATATTAAGCCAAGGACTCTTCCAGTTTCTCATACTGCACTTGTGTTCCCAGCTTCATCTCTCCAAGAGTCTGGGAGGGGACACAGCCAGGACAGCTGACCCAACTGACCACAGGGACATTTCATGCCTTAAGACGTCATGCTCAGTATATAATCTGGGGGGAGTTAAGCTGTGAAGGTCTGGCTCTAAGGTCTCTCAGGCTCTGGCTTGTTCTCGCTGCTCAGGTAGTGGCTGGGCATTGGCCAGCAGGTGGTGAGTGGTTGTATAATTTGGTTTTTTTCAGCTGTTATTCTCCTTTTTATTATATAGTAGTAGTAGTATTTTTATTGCATTTTATTAGTAGTATTAGCAGTGTAATTATTTGATTTAATTTCTTTTCAATTATTATATTGTTCTTATCTCAACCCATGAGTTCTCTTCCCTTTTCCTCCGAGTCTTTCTCCCCTCCCACTGGGGGAGGGGTAGGATGAGTGAGGGGCTGTGTAGTGCTTGGTTACTGGCTGGAGTTAAACCACAAGACCAACAAAATAGAAAGTGCATTTTATAAGCAGAGGAATCCCTTTTAATTCTTGCAGACTTATAAACAATGTTTACAGCTCCTTCAGATGCTCTGGTAACTAAGAGCATGTTTTCATGTGTGTGTTTCAAATGCATATGTTCCATACTTCAGCAACCAGTGCTGCTTGTTGACTGTTAGGATTGCATTGTTTGGTGCTAGACTCGAAGATCCATGCCAATTGTAACAGCAACATAATATTACTGTTTAATTCATTTATTTTCATCAACTAGAATAAGGTTTAGGTCGTAACTCTTACACCTTATTTCATATGGCTGAATAGCACACTGGAGTTTTATGTGGAAAGAGCTATTTATGTATCCTAATTTGTATAACTGTCTTAGAGTCTGAATATCTTTTCCTCTAGCTGGGCTTATTAGCTCAAGTTCAGTGTCACACTGATAAGGCTCTTCCTCTGTCAGAGTCAGCTGAACAGAAGGTAATGTAGGTTCCTGTTCTCTGTGTTGTTATGTATTACAGATGTGCCCCCAGAGGTTGTTGATTTGGTTCTTTCCCCTCCTGCAAAAAAACCTTGTGACCTTCAGGAAATTCTGCTTTCTGTTTGCCTTGGTTTCGTATCTGCACGTAGAACTAAACACCTTTCTTTGCTGGCTTTTCTGGTTTATGTGTTTTCAGTTCTGTGGGATAGAGATGACCTCGTGCTGTGTAGTGTACAGAACTCGACAAGACAGCTATCCAGCTTGAGGGCACTGGCTGCTGCAGTAGGATGCCTAGTTTTACTCAATAATATACTTTTTAAAAAAATGGTATTAAGACTCTTGCAGACTGTAAATTTTGGGGAGTGTTCTAAAAATAATGCGACAGTGACGGCACCAGTTAATCAAGTTGACCTGATATTTTGCAAAGCTGAAGATACACTTCATTATGCCAGAGAACTCATATAAAGAGCCTATTTGTTAGTGCAGCTAGCTCAAGTTCTCAGAGATTCCAATTCTGAAGTGACAGCAGCGGGACTCCAGCACATCCAGAAGTGCAGTGTAAATAGAGGACAGTTTGGGCTTATGTTTTTTAACTGTGGTTTTTGGCTCTGAGGTAGATAATGTGATGAGCATGCATTCAAGTACCTTTCTTCCAGAGATCTTTAGGATCAGATATTATTCTTCAGATGACATAAATCTTGTCCAGTAAGTTGGTCAAAATGTCATTTTCTTTTTGCGATCAGAATTAGAGATTTAGGAGATATCTAGGCTGTTAAGTTCCAACACCTGCTACTGGACAGAGGAATAGGATCTCAGCCACTGTATTAGGTTGAGAACTGCAGAGAACGTTACAACGGACAGTTACAACTTACTATACTATACTATACTCCCATTCAGCAACTAGTTTATCCACACAATTTCCAGACCTTATTCTCCTTGCTGAGGAGCATTCCACATTGCACTTCACTTCCCAGCTAGAGGCCAGCATAGTGGCCTCTTACGTGTTCAGCACCACAGCTTAAAGATAGAAAATGAAGATTCTAAGTAATCTCTGCAGCTCCTTTAATGTCAGCAGACTAGCTAAGATGATGCATGTCAGCTGGAGATCTGGCCTTGATGCATTTTCTGACTTGGTTTTGACAGGTTGTCATTGGACAAATTTTCAAAGTAATTATATCTGGGAGCAGTTGTGCTGTAAAGAACTCGACCGAATAGGTTCTGAAGTTCTGGCATCATCAAAGCAATACTTGAATGACTTTGGCAAATTTATTGTGGTTTATGAACCAGCCTGTAGTTTTCCTCTTCAACTACAGCTTATGATACCTTTTATTGTGACCTATAAAAAGACAGTTTTTCACTAAATCTGCTTCTCACAAGAGCAGATTATTTTGTATTTAAGGGTGGGTATATGACTAACTAGCATCCCTGTGTCAGGTTAGGAGTCAGAGGCCATCTTAGTGGAATGCCACAGTAGCAACACATCATAAAAGTAGAACCCTCTACTGTGTTTGTCAATAGTGAACTTAGAAACAGAAGTCACATGGCTGCTTACAGATAGAAGAATACCTCTTGAGAACAGCAACCAATAAAACATCAATCCATGCTGAAGCATGGTAGGAGGACAGTAAGGCACCCCTTTTTCCTCTAGTCGGTCAGGCAGAAGCACAGAGCGCTCCCTGTTTGCATTAACAATTCATTAAATACTGAACATCATCTAACAAAGACTCGCCCACGAAGTATGTTCTACACTCAGTGCGCTGAACAAATAATAGTTAATAACAGTAAGATCCTTTCCTTCCTATTTCTAAATAGCAGTATCAGATTAAACAAGAATCCCAAACTGTCTTTTGAAAGTCATAACTATACAAAAGAAAAACATTATCTCTGAACTGGGGAGAGATTTTTCAGCCTTGTCTTTGCTGGCCTTTCTCCAAGTCCTTCAGATGATTGGCCCCTCTCTGCAAAAACAATAACCAAGAGGTGGAGAGAATTCATTCTTTTGAGGAAAACTTAAAAAGGCACTTTTACTTAATTAGAAAAGAGGGAATAATTTTTCCCCAAAAAGGAGCAGGTGTCTGGGTTTTCTTTAATTTCATTGTGCCACCTTCCATGCCTTGATTCTGCTCATTATAGAGATGAGGCTGAAATAGGAATTCAGTGCTGACATTTTGGAGATGGACTTTGGTTCTGCCTTTGCAGTCAAGCTGTGTTTGCAAGGATGAAATTCAATTTGCCTCACATTTCCTAACACTATAGGAAAAGTAGTGTGAATTCTACATTTTAAAAAATGGGGGATCTTGAACTTAATTGAAATGGAGCACCCTGGGGATTGTCTCGATCTTCCTCCCGCCTCTGGTGCTGTGACTGCGGGTTCTGCAGTTGGTTAAATGATCACACATGAATTTCAAGGGTGGGCAGTCCGTCCAGGAGGAATAGATGGAGTTGTAGACACTATTAATACTGTCCAGTGAAATGCATGTTTTATCATGTGTCTCTGGTGAGTTGTGCTGATGCCCTCCTTCATTATAGCAGCTACACCGACCTCCGTTACGCCTGTCGTTTTTTTCCAGATGTTGGTCTGGGAATATAGGAAATAAGACGAATACAGACATACTTAATGTTATACCTTTGCTTAAACCTGACGATGCAACTGAATTGTATTATTAATGGCTATTTCAGGGGAAAAGAAAAAAATGCTGTACATCATTTAGACCTACAACTTTGGCCTTCCAGAGCGCCTGTGCATAATTATTCCTTTAGTTACATTTATCTATCTGAAAATGTCAAGTGTTGACCAACATACACCTGTCATGTCCTTCTTTACCATCTTATTCCTTCTTCTTTTAATGAAATGAACTCATTAAATCTTTACTCTAGGTGATTCTTTAAACTTATAGCATGAGGGGAAAGAAAGAATATTTCACAGTGATGTTTTATCACACTTGTTCCTTAAAATGTTCAAGCCTGTAATATTGTTCAGCCCCCAGGTGTAGAACATGAACTCCTGAGGTTGAACAGAATGATTCACTTGTTTCACTATGAATTCAAAGTGGATATGAAGCATAAATCCCCTTTTTCCCTCTGTAATATAGTAGCCATGAATCACAATGTCACGCTGAGTCGATCATAATCTAACACTTCACGCCTCAGCCAACAACTTGATTTGTCAAGAGAACAGGCCTGCAAGCTGCCAATAGCATTGATTCCCATTGGAGAAGAAAGGATAATTAAGCCCTCAGTGAGCTAATTTTTTCTTTCTTTTATAAAAATAACATTTGCTTTTATGTTGAAAGTAAACAGAAATGAAGAAATATTACATATGTATAGAATCAGCTGTTTACTTTCCCTAAATCACCAGTATGAGCTTTTGTTTCATTTCCACCTGATAAAATGTGCCTGGGATCATTTTATTTCACCATACAATAACACACTCTGCTACATCTCAATTAGGGAAACTGAAGCTAAAATTAATTACATGCAGTCTGCATGCTAACTGGCCTGCAAAAGGGTACCCTCATTCCTGGGTTCAAGTGTGAAGCTGTCAATCTGTGAGCTTGATGATGAGCGTGAATAATCCTTGTGTTTTGTTGGAATTCTAGTCCATTGCACCGTGGTAATGAACCAAATGTGCTTTGGGTCCAAATATGGCTCATAAGTCCTAAACATGACCGAAGGTCAGCATCCATATTTCTAATAACCTGTGATATATTTCCCATATGTAGATGTGGTACATGAAGAGATCGATCTGTTATGAGCAAAAATTTCTGTTGACTCCTGAGGAGAAAGGATGCCTTGATGCTTTGCTTTCACTGCTTGTAAATTTAGCAAACAAGTGGAGGCCTCTTTTCCATGCAGGGAACTATTGATACAAATAAATATCTTACTGGCATGCAGATATTATTTGACTATGCTTATGAATATTTACATTAAAATTAGATTTGGTTCTTGCATTTGTATCCCCAGGGTACTTGGGAATTTATGAAACACCTAAATAGTCTATGCACAGCCTGGATAAACCCATTGATCAGACTGTAATAGACCCTGCAACTATTTTTCCTTTCCATTGTAGAAGAGAACAGCCAGTATTCATCCATCAGGGCCAAATCACTCCATTCTTCTTACTTCTTAAGTTTTGTGTTTGGCAGTACAACAGAAAAAGAGAAACACAGACTTTCCAGGCATAAGGTTGGAAGGTTCAATCATGTCATCAAGTCCAATTTCCTATAATCATAAGTAATGTTGCAGAAGACTCCTGGACTACCAGAGTCCCGGCTAGCTGCAGCCACAAAGCACTCCCCAGGATCCCAGGGCAAACTCTGCCCTTACAATGAATGTTCAGGCTATCTGTCTAGCTGGAAAACAGTTTCTTAACCTCAGTAATACAGAGCAAGTTGCATCTCTCTCTGCCATGGCTTGTATGTAATGCAGCTGAAATGCTCTCTGCTGCGCTACTGTACGATTTTTCGGGGATGAGCATTTCCAAAAGGCTGCTGTGCCAGATATAAGGAACTGTTTGTGTCTTTGTCGTCTCTGGGCCTCAGGTAGTCCTAAGAGAAAAGAGGTAAAATGTTCTTTGTATTCCTCCCATCTCCTCTCCTAGCAGCAGAAAATAAAGATGGAGAAAGCACTCTCGTTTAGAACCGTACAGCAAATCCCAATTTACTTGGTTCAGCATGGTTATTAAAAAATTTTGGGTGATTTAGGGCCTAATCCTTTACTTCCTGCTACACTGAAATCGGATATAGTTATAATATCATGTAAATGAATAAGCTTTTGTCCTCCTAGTCATTTCTTGTTTTTTCCTACAACTGTAACTCTTAACAACCACTACCTGGTTTTTCTATTACATATTCTATAGTTGCTGGGTTACATGGTATTCATAAGTCTCCTGAAACAAACTCTTTTTTTTGGCATTGGCGAAGCTTAATGTGGTCCAATTGTTCTTGCCTTTTTCCAAGTATTTGCTTGGGTTGAATTGCTGTGATACCACAGCTCTGCGCAGTCTTCTGTGCTCCACCAGAGCAGAATGCCAACAGCTTCTTTGAATATGGCTGCTTTTCCACTAATACGTTATCTATATTTTGTTTTTTTCTTTAAAAATAAAAGTTTTCTTCAGCAACCCAGCTGCTATTCAAATTAAGCTATATGCAAATCGCTCTTGGGAAGGAAATTTAAGTGGAAATTTATTTTGACATCTGTTTAGATTTTCTCAGATTTTGTTTGCAGCTAAAAACATTTATGAAGTCTGTCAAAAAAAAAAAAAACCAAATCAAACAAATCCTCCACCTTTAAATGTCTCTGTTACTGAGGAAAACTGTGACCACCATGTATTTGACTGGTGTTAGGAGACTAGAAAGTATATTCCTAAATGCTGTTTACCTATTGTCAAGTTAGAATCACTTCATCCTTACAAAGCAAATTGTTTCTAGCACTGTGTTTTTACTGTTTCTACCCATCTGTGTGATGGGTATACTGTTCCGGGGAGGGTACCCTCTTTGATAGAGACTTACACAGTACCTAAGACAGACTGGGACTGATTTCTGAGGGGTCCTCAAAATTCTAGTGCCTATATTGTGTATGCATCATCCAGCACAAGAGCCTAGGTCCCTGCGGGAAGTGGCTAGGGAATTCTACGTGGCTAGTAAATCATAACATGGAACTGAAGGACTTCTTTTAGTCATCTATGTAGAACGTGCAGTACCTAGATCACCCATAAATATTTGTCATTTTTGGAGGTATGTATAATATGTAGAGATTCCATACATTGGAGTATGGGAGAAAGACAATTCAAAATCCAAATGTTTTAATTATTCCCAGTTCCATTATAAGCTCTCTGGCAAACTCAGATTTATCTCTGTCTTCCCATAGGCCTTGTAAGGTCTTTGCAGTTCCTTCAGCAACTACAGAAATTAGCTTTGCTATTACTTTCTTAATTTTCTCCGAATTGTTTAGTTACTACTGTAACTGAATAACTGCAAATGTAAAAATGAAAATACTTAATGGTAAACCATGACTGCAAATATACTGGTAATTTTGGTTTAGAAATAAATTTTGTTTTACTGCAACATTCTTCGCATGTTTTCCTCTTTGGTTTCGCCTGACACATTCCAGCATAAAAGTCCTTCAGAACTGGAGAGTCTTCACTTTTCTTGTTTGTCAGATTTGATTCTTTTGGGGTTGATAAAGACAATGTTGTCTGATGTTGTTCCATGACAACAAACCCGTACCAAAAATAAGGTCTCAAAGAATGTGGTAGATAAGGTACGGCATGCAGTGTATGTGAGACTGCTTACAGCAGATTTTCACCTCTTTACAGTTCTGCATATAGGAGGTGTTGTGGCAGCTAGGAAGAGGTAAGTTTGCAGCTGTTCATGGGGAGTGAGCAGCAGCTTCAGGAGATTCCATTTACTTCAGTAATGCCACCCTGAGTGAACTAGGGGAGGAGTAGCCAAAACATGTCAGAAAAAATTACATTTGAGAACCAAGATCTCCATTTGGAGTCACTTTTCAAAGGATCTGAACATCGTGGTGGAAAATCTGACTTATAGCAACTTTTAGAAGGTATTTTCAAGCAATATATGCAAAGTATTTTGCACCAAAACCATCTTAGCTGTATTAGTTGACAACTGCAAATGTTGTTTTTGTTTTTCATCTCGCTATCTCTGAATTTTAACTAAGGCAGAGATCAAAACACAAGTGAGTACTTCATAACTCCAGCAAAACAGCACTTAATAATAATCAAGTTCACGTCTTGTATAAAGACATTTTGGTTCCCATAATTCATGCATCTCTCTGTAGAAAATAACAGGAACTTGGAGAGATGTGTTAGAATGGGGACACAGGATTTTTATCTAATGTGTTTTGTGGCTTGACTTATTGTATTGTTTGTATCACAGACATTTTTAGGTTTTGTCTTCTGGGGAAAAAAAGCTATATAAGTTCGTTCAGAGCAAAAGTTCAATGAACATTAATATGCAAGAAGAAATTTGAATTACACGGACGTTACCCTTTAGTATCTTTGCTTGTTTAATGTGGTTTTAGATTGTGAAAATATCCTTAATGTGGTTTTAGATTGTGAAAATATCCTTATTTGCTCTAAGTATCATTTTGTCTAACATGCTAGTTCTTCTTTTTCCCCTCAACGAGACCACCAGCATTTTGTCACTTAGGCAAAGGACATCATGGCATTCTACAACACAACAATACAGTACACAGCAGTGACACTATATTGACTCCTTTGGCATACATTCATAGCATTATTTATACATATTTTCACCTGGTAAAACCACTCTTAACTCATACAAAGAACTTCCAACAGAAAAGTGACAGTAAGCCTGTAAAAACTAAATATCCTAGAAACCTGAACATCATATGTTAAATAATAACCTAGCTCATATGTGTCTTCCATCAGTTAGAAGTAGTTTTAATCACCAAGGAAAGTAGAAGGGTACAGATAGTACTGTGAATCCCTCCACTTTGACCCTTCCTGATTTTTCCCCTGGTCAGGCAAGAATTATACCTTAGCAAATGGCTAAGTGTGTTTGTCTGAAAGATCATGGACATGCTGTAACTACAACTGTCACGCTAACTCGGATAAGAGGTTGTTTGGCTATGAATATCATGTCTTCAAGTGAGCTCCAGAGAGAAAAGAATAATAGGCCAGAGAAGATAATACATACCTGAAAAAATGGGAAGAGTTAAAGTTGGGCATCCATGATTGGATATGTAGTTTCCAGGATTTTCACCTTTTTATTTAGATTGCATTTGATTTGTTTTATGGAGCCTTAGGCAGATGTTGGAATATCAGCTAGAAGTATTTCACAGAAAGCCCAAAAGCTGAAGAAATTAAACTTTGGATTGCAGGACTTGAATGCAAGATGTGAATAGCGAATAACACTGTAGTGACTAAAAGGGCTAAAGACTTGACTGTGGCCGAGCAGTCTGGCCTTAGTACAGCATGGTACTTAACTCATGCTTATCTCTAAGCATGCGAGTAGTCCATCAAGTTTAAGCAGTCACATGCTTGAATGCTTCGCTGGTTTGAGGCCAGAGTGCTCTGAACCTTGTAGAATTAAACCCTAAACCAATGGCTTCTCTGTCAAAACTTTAATTCATTTCTAAAGGCTCTCATCAATTCTTGCAGTTCTTTATGCAATTCAATTTGGGAAGGAATCTGCTTGAAGTAAGAATTTGTAGGGCTGAGCTGTCCAAGGAGAAGCAGCACAGTGTTTACATATAGGAACAATAATGCTGAGGATTCATATTAAAAGATTAAAAAAAAGACTCATTGTGGGGGGCTTCTGGTGGGTTTTTTTAAGGCTGAATGTGTGTATATATATATCTCTTATTAGTATTAGTTGCGTTCTTATGACCATGATTTTAATCTTGTTTGTTTATTTTGTCATTGAATCAAAGGGAAGTTAGGTCATATTTCATGTTGGAATATGATAGTCAGCAGCGATACCTGTTTATGAAGACTCTTTGATCAGCTTTAATCACACTGGCCAAGTTTCACTGCTGCTTTCAATAGGGTTATGATTTCCATGTCAGGTCCATTCTGTCGCTTTCTAAAATCAGAGCAGAGTATATGTGTAGAATGCCTAGCTAAATCCTTTAGGAGCTTCCATTTGCTATCTCTTCATTGTGTCTACAATTCTGTTTACCTAGAGTAAACTGGTTTTGCCTCTTAGCATGCCTCTGTTCTTTCTCTGAGGGGTGAATGTGACTTAACAGGGGAGATTCAGCCCCATGAAATCAGTGAACACCATTTCTGAAATCCCTGCCATACTTCCTGATCTTCTCATGCAGGAAAAATGAAGTTGCTTTGTATTATGTAGTATGGCAATGATATACAGGTAGCAGAAGAGAAAAAGATGCCAAGGCAAGCCACTCCTTGACATGAGAAGCAGAATTCCACCTTTGAGAGCTGGGGCTGATCTTTAATGAGATGCCCTCACAAAGCTTATTCATGCCAGGATTATGGCCCACACAGTGATGTATGGTCTTTAACAATCCACCAGCCATCTACACTCCTTGGCACTACTGAGAGCCTATGGAATACAATTCCTTAGCATATTTTCATTATATTAATACCGTGGAGTCAGTAAAATAAGTATTGTGGGCTGTTTTTCCCATAAAAACAGTCCAGTCGATTTAACTATGTTTAAAGTTCCATGGAGGACAAGGAAGACATAAAAGTCATACATGGCCCATTTCCTGAAGTCTGGAGCAGAAGAGGAGAGGCCTTAAATTCAGACAGATAAAAATGTTCCCAGTTCCTCTTTTAAATCTTGGTTTATTGCATAGATTCTGCTGGGTGAGTCTGGACTTCCATTGGCATAATTGAAAACGTATAGAATATATGTGAAGGGATGCAAAAAGGGATATGAAAGATGATTCTTAAACATCTTTTAATAGGCTTCTAATGGAAGGAACTTTGGCTGAACCTTAGAAATATTATAAGCAGGTTCTGTCACAGGACTGTAGCTCTAATATGGCAAAGACTTTGATTCTGGAAGTTATAGATCACTTCAGTCTTTCAACTTCTGTTTCAGTGACTTGTCTTTATTTACATAGTGTGTGATTTTCATCTGTCTGGATTGCTCAAAGAGGGGATGTGCATCAGGCACTAGGTCTACATTCGTACATTGGTGCGAAAATTCTTACAGCTATAAGTCAACTGCAATTTGTTACTCTGTAATAACATAGGTAAGTATTGGTAGTAAGCGGGGGCTTAGTTCAGTATCAAAATGTGAAGAGACTCTTCATTTTCAGCAAGGTGAATTACGGTATTAATTCAATTAAAAGAACATTGTGAACAGCTATTGACAATTTTCCCTCTCTCTCTATTAAATACGCTTGAATGGTAAGCCAGATTCTGCTCTCAAACCAGATTTATACCTGAATAACTCCATTGACATCCATGAAATTACTCCTAATTTGAATCAGAGCCAACAAGATCAAATAAAGATTAAAAGCTCTCTTACTAGCAGTTTTATCCTGTATTTGGTGAGCTTATTATTTTATTATGGCTCTATTATAGTAAGCTCGTTGCCTATTGTACTTTGGGTTTGTGTGCTACGGAGCTAGGGCTGCCTTCTGTTTATCTCGCTCAGAATAACATCGCCACTGTCCAAGCCCACACACAGACTTGCACCTGCGAGCGCGTTTGTCAGATACAACATTGCCATCAGAGGTCAGAACAAACGCTGCAGATTCATTGTTCTGCAAAGTGTACGTGGCAAGAGATTAGCTCACGGCTTGCGTTTGTGAAGTACTAAGCATACTAGCTCTGTGGGCACAAAGGGGGGTCCTAAAATTAATCATCGTCTCCATAATGACTGCTAATTGTCTAAGGAAAAAATGACTTGAATAAGAAATCCCGCACATTTCTTAAATTACTGTAAGGCACTTAAATCCCCAAACATGCTGAATTCTGAATCAGGGCAAAAACCAGGTTTCCCATGAAACTAATTTTGAAAGAAATCTCTTTCATGTTGATGTGCAAAATTTTTCTCCCTTTTCTACAACAAATGTCACTAGACTTTATTTGTGCCTCAGCAATTTTTATCAAAATGTGTACGAACCTGGAGGGAAGCAAGTTTGGCAAGAGTAGGTTTGTCCTGTAAAACTTTTCTGGTGGTTCAAGAGCTCAGGTACTTTGATTGTTATATGTTCAGGACAGTCTCAAAGAGGATATTTAGATATTCCTGGTGATGGTCAAGTGGCTGAAGTGGGATAATGTTTTTTATTTCATAATGAATGGCTGCAAGTTGGAGTTTTCAGGAGTTTTAACTGAAAGGGCAGATTATATTCTGGTAGTTCTCTCTCAAAGACCGATGAGTTCTTGTCATGCCATTATTTTTTTCAGACTATTTTCTGCTTTGATGAAATGAATGATTATTTTCTAAAGTTCATTGAGGAAAATACATGTTTCTCTTTTGCTATTAAATGTATTATACTGTTTTGCTCAGACCAGGCTCCTCTTTTAATCACATTTTAGAGACAACTCTATTTAAACCAGACCATCCATGTTGATGTTATGCCAACAGATATGCAAAGAAGCTCATCTGATTATCCTACTCTGATTATCACAATAAGGTATTACAGGCTACACAGTATCTTTCTGTTTTTTCTAGGCACCATAAAGAATGGAGCAAAAATATCCATGAGTAAACAGAACTCCCCAATTATAAATTTTGCTTTGAGAGAAAAAAACTAAGTTGTAATTGGAAGCATTTTGAGAGCAACATACAGTCAGGTCTGGAAATTGTTTGAGAGGGAAACAGCTGGAAGAGAAATGCAATCCAGCTTCTGTGAGGGGATACAGTTATTCCTCCTGCCTGAGGAACCAGGTACTGATAGGTGGTAGATTGGACAAAATCTTGGACAGGACGAGTCAAAGGTCTTAGTTATACAAATGAGAGGGGGAGGATGAAATTGTGAAAATAACTGTACTTTTTTTCCTAGGTGGCAAAATAGAGAAGTTACTGTTTCCACTGAAACACAGACCTATGCTGTGTTGGGTATAATGTGCTTGCATTAGCTTATCTGAATCTTTCGAAAATGCAGTGCAGTTTTGTTCAGCATTTGTGTAGGAGCCAAAAATTTTGAATATTTTTTATTTCTACCATGCATAGCACTTCACTGAATAGAACAATCCTAAGAGCTATCACTGAAATAAATCAAGTACTTGGATTTAATGCTAAAGTTCAAAATCACCTAGTTCCAGTTCCAGTCTCTACTTCGAGGCATCACTGCTGTCCATTCAAGTGGAGTGATATGATTTATAGATGATACTGCCACCTTCTCAGTACATCATCTGATTTAGAACCGGTCCTTGAGGTTACAGTGCTGTTGATGTTGCATTTTCACTGATGTCTAATCTAATAGAAAGATCCACCCCACCATGTGGTTTGGTTTTTTGTCTTTTATTGCAGCTGCAGCTGGTGCATGGACCCAGTGTCATATTCTTGATAGAGACTCATGGGTCTACTGGACTATTCTAAATTAAAATTCACTTGCACCTCTCTCCATGACCATGAGAAAAGAAACAAAAATCCATGTAAAATGGGATAATTAAAAAAAAAAAGACTGATCCACGAGGGTCTGCGCTCAGCAGCAGAAATGCAAAAGTGCATGCTGACCTCAAGTCCTTGAGACATGGTATCAATTTTACATTGGTATAAGAGAGGTCAGAATCAGGTCCCAGTATGTAACAGTGACATAGATTAATTTATGCAAGTTGAAGTTGGGTGTCCTCTAAAACTGTCACAGGGCCAAACTGAATAAGGAAGAGCCTGGGGAGATATTTATTTGATAGCATGTCAAACTATAAATTAATCACCATTGAGTCTGATACCAGAATCAGAGAGGAACAGGAAGCTCCTTTTTCTTCTCCTCCACCCATGCCTGAGGCAAGAACATTGTAATCTTTTGTCTGCAATAAGACAGATCAGGCTTTGCACATAGTTAACTTGATGATGTTTTGATTGTCTAAAGGAAATAGCTTGTTTTGGAAACAGCCTCCAAGAGGCTATTAGCATTTTTAATTACATAGATTCTGTTTCATGCCACCCTATTTCCACTTCCCATTCTTCTCATCCCCTTTATTCCCTTGTGTGGAAATAGCATCTCCTTCCGCTCAGATGCCTTGTTTGCATTAACTCCTCTACCACTGCCCAGAATTAGTCTCTGTCCTTGCTCTACATGTCTTCCAGTGTCTACCAAGTTTCGTTATACAAATACGTGCCTGCACGGTGCTTTCATGAAAATGATCTCAAAACTCGGGCACACACATATCGATGCGCTAATTTCACTGTCTTCACCATTGTCATCTGCTGTCCAACTGACATGTCCTCTCAGGAATGAAAGCAAAACTCCCGCTTCTCTTGTTTTATTTTAAACTTTTGGGTGTGCTGTTTGTCATGGTTCTTCGGTTTATAACTCTCTGTAGGCTGCCCTTAATGTCTTGTCATTGTGATACCTCATTAGAATTCGTTTTTTTCAAGCACTACAATGAGGTTGGAAACCAGAAAAGAAGGAATAGTCATGCAGCCGATATGGTTGATAAAGCTGCATTATTGATGTCACTGACAACTTACTGAATCAGTCTAAGAAAAAGTACAAAAGGTTAGGGAAAAAATTGGTGTGGACTTCCTTCTGTCTTCTCCGCTCTCTTCATGCCAGTGGGTACCACTGAGACGTTTGCTGTCGTGTCAGCATGTTGTAAAGCGTGATATACCAAACACATCTGTAACTGGGAGGGAGTTAGAATAGCAGGGGGCACATTCCCATGATGGGAATGGAATGGGCAGCCGCGCAGTTGTGAACATGTCACATGAGAGCAGAGTTTCTCTTCCTCTCCATTTCCTCTGCAGGCATGTTCCCTCCCAACAGGTTCTGTAGTGGATTACCTGCAGTGCTTCTGAAAGACGCACATGCTTCCTGGGGGCTGTGTAGAGCTTTATCTCCTCTGCTCCAGAAACCATATTCACTTGGGTTTGGATTGCAAGAGAAGCCCCGTTCCCAAAATACCACTGACAGGGGGAGTTAGTTCTGAGTAATAGGGAGAGATTTAAAAACAACAACAAAATATAGCCCAAAAAAGCACTGTTGTTATCCTGTCTCTGTTGTGATAAATCTTTAGTTGCATTAGTCGGTTACTGGAAATCAAAACAGTCGGTTGCTTCCCCGGTGTTTAAGATGCCAGCTAGTGATGAAGAACGTTTTAGAGAAGGTGGCTAATAAAAGAAGAGACAACAGACCAAAGTGGTTAGATATCAAGAGACAGACAACATGCGTGACTATTTATGTTAAAACTGCACAGGGACAGAGGTTCCTAGAAGTCTTTAAGCATTCAGAAACTCTTGACATCCTTGGGAATTGGCAGTCTAAATACCTAAACCCTTAGTTCCTCCATGATGGAGTTCTATGAACGTTTCGGGGGGCTATTTTTCTCAGGATACTTTATTTTCATTACTTGGGATGATCCTATTCTGAAAATTTTCTACAAAATTGCTTGTGCTTCTCGTGCTTTCAGTTCCCCAGCCTCATCAACAGAAGCTGTGAGGGGTATCAAACTGGGTAAATAGGCAGATGCCAACTTAAACTGCCTTTTGTGTGAGCAACCCTGTCAGACTTCCCTCGCCAGCCATTTCACAGAAGTACATCCCAGTGGCACTGTGAGCTCGTGTGTTAATAACAAAGGAGAACCCTTTGTTAGTGCCATAACTGGAAACAGATGTTAGCTGCAGACAGACACCGAAGAAAATGAGCAAGAACTGCTCTGCAAGCTGACAATTTGAAGGCTTAGTTTGCTATAGGCGTTCATCTGTGCATTGGTGGTGATCATTGACTCTGGTCCAATGTTTTACTCGATTCCTGATCATGCAAAGAGAATACATCAGCATCTGAAAGTGCTTCCAAGCAGTCTTCCAGATGTGGAAATAAATTACGATTAAAATGGTCTGTTTTGATGCCGCGCAAAGCACCTCAAGCCATCCTACATCCCGTAAAGACTCTATTCATCCTGAGTTTGACAATGGAGGCAACACAAGTAAGAAAAAGAACAGGAGGCAACTCCATGAAATATTGAGGATAATGAAATCAGATACCTGTAGTCACATCTAAAAGAAAACGTGCAAATGAGTGCCAGCCTTCAGGAGTCTATTGTTTACAGTGCACGCCCTGTATTTACAAGGTTCATTTAGATGCAGCAACGGGCCTGTTTTCTGGGTCTGTCTCAAGATGGCAGAGTAAGAGTAATTGCTCACTTCAAGAAAATAAATGCTATGCAAGAAGATTTCTAGAAGCAAAGGACAAGAATAATAGAAACAGCAGTTTGCCAGGATAAAAACAAACTTGTTCATCTGTATCTAATAAGATTGGTTTAAAATGATACTGTTTCAAATTATAAAGAACTCAAGTGAATATGTGCATACATCTGTTTTCTTTAAGGGGAAATTTGTGATTTAAAATATTCAAAATGCGTTCCAAATCTGGATCCCAGGAGTCCCTGACACAACTCACAAAGCATTAGGAAATAGTAATGGGCAAAACTTGGAAGGCTTTCAGTTCGGTTTCAGTTCAGATAAGCCTGCGGAAGTCTGGAGGCTTGCAGTTGGTGCTGTTAAAAAGTTTGCGTTTGTGAAAGCTCTGGTTCAGCAACACACTGATTCAGCAAAGTGCTTCAAGTTAAGCACAGTTTTAATTATTTTGCTGTAAAGAAATGGGCTTAATCAGGTGTTTAAGAGTTTTTTCTCCACCACTGCCCGGGTTATTATGCAATGCAATCTGAAATATCTCAGATTCTCCCTTGTCTATATCAGGAATGAAATGCAGTTGAATAAAATACATGGATTTTTATTCATTTTATTTTGAAGGGGGGAAAAATTTCATTCAGGGTTGAATTTTGAAGGCAACTTGTATGATGGTGATGCTCTGCAATATTGCAAGGGACCTATCAAATAACATTGGATTGAAGATCTGGGCCATTGTTTCCTCCTTAATTTGGTATGGCTCTTATTTTTAGTGAAGTATTTCATTCATCTCTCAAATCTATTTTCTGTGTGATGCGGTTTTAGCATAATGAATCAGGGTGCTACTGAGATATACCTTGTTCTTTGTTGTTGTTGTCAGTCTTTTTAAAGAAAAATGGTGGTAACAGTGGTTCAGATATATTTGACAAGATGACAAAATTATGCCCCTTGGTATCCTGCATTTCCAAAACCAGGAATAAAATTGTCAGTCAATTCACTAGGATATTTTTTTTGGCTGTAATTAAGAGTAGAATTTTCCTTCTTTCCTATATTTTAAGTGGGTAGCTTTATTTAACCTTGAGACTTCAACTTGCTCTTTCAGATCTCACTCTCCTCCTTTTTCTTTTTTCTTCCTTCTGATTAATGTTTTCAGAAATGTCATGCAACATTTGTGTCGTAACAATTATGTCATCTCACTTGTCATCTCAGTATAAAAATGTTGCTGCATCTGGGTGAAATTTAGCTCAATAAGCAAGTAATTTCTCAAGCCTTCAAAGTGACTTAGTTGCTGACTCAGAGAGCACAAAGTATTTTCAGCATTTGTGCCAGCATAGTTTTTAAAAAACTTTATTAATAGTCAGGAGGTACCTCTCTTTTTAGGAGTCAGTGGATTTTTGTTGTCAAATAAATATGTATTCATCATCCCTCCTTTAATAGTAAATATTTGATCGGATTTTTTATTGAGTATCATTTCCAGTTTCTCAGTTTTCTTACTGAGACTAAAGAATGACTATTACTGTAATGCATTTATTAAAATGCTTGTATATTTAAGATATTCTTCTTCAGCATAAAAACTACCATTTTAATTCAGGTGCATCATTAGAAGAAGAATACTTTGCAATACTGGAAAATACCATACACCCACAGGAACAATATCTGCTTAATTACTAAAGAATAATCTCCATCTGGTAGATCTGTCTTCTCCGTTCATTCTAAAATAAGTCTCCAGATAATCTCTGAAACAGTCTCCTTAAACACACTAAGGTTTCTATGGTTATTAGTAGTAATTGTGTTGCACAACCAGGGGAATTTTATTTAGCATAGTGGAGGAAGCAATGTCATTATTAGTTGATTAGTGTGAACAGTCTTTGACAATATGTAGTACCAGCTACGGTTTCAACCACTGACACCTCATTATTCTGATTGCAGTTTGATTTGCAATGTTAAGAGGCAACAGGAAAAAAGCAATCATCCAAATCTACCTCTATCAGCTGAGAACAATGGGAGGGAGTGTGTGCGTTTCACGGTATTCTAGAAATTTCCTTCCCACAAGAAAATAAAACCCATTAATTGAGAAATGACTGACACCGTTTAGTAATTGGCACCCGTGCTGCAATGTTTCTAACATATATTATTGTGTGTGTGCTTTGCTGTGTTAGGAACTGGTAGCAAGACTGGAAGTGTGTATTACTGGATGTGTTGCGTTCTCCTGAAGTATATAGTATTTAAAGCAAAGGTGACGGATCTCCTACAAATCATTCATTCCTTGATTTGGATCTAGCATTAAATTAAAGCTCAAACCATTCAGTAGGACACGATAGAAAAGCTGCTTGTGCCTCCTGTGGATTGCAGAAAGCATGGGTCTGTGGTTCCTGCAGAAGGGCCAGCAGCTGCTGGCAGTGCTGCT
This sequence comes from Eurypyga helias, assembly GCF_000690775.1. NCBI lineage: Eukaryota > Metazoa > Chordata > Aves > Eurypygiformes > Eurypygidae > Eurypyga > Eurypyga helias. The sequence goes on from NW_010273939.1 coordinate 19,851, forward strand.
GCCAGGGGACCCACACGCCCCTGCGGGTCACACCTTGTCCCACTGTGGCTTCTTGGCTGTTTGGGATGAGGCTTTACTCCCATGGCCTCGAGAGGTTTGGTGTAGTCACACTGTGTGGCACTAGTATGTTTCACCGTGGCATTTGAATAAAGCACAAGAGTTTATGTTGGATGCTGATATCTGTACTTAGGGGTAAGCCCACAGGGCAGGGAGATCTGTGTTTTTCTTGGTTCGTTATAGGCAATGCTTCTCATGTTAGCTTTCCCCTCAGAAATCCCCTGGGCTGCAGGGGATGTAAACTGACCTGTTTAGAGCTCAGTGCTCTAAAAGCTGTTCTGAGGTTTCATTTTAACCCGGGATGACATTTTTGCAACATGAAAAGTCTTAAAAGTCATGGTAATTTTAGGACAATTTAGTGATTAATAAATGCCTCCAATGCTTTTCTTTCCCTCTTCAAAGAGCGCTGATTTAAATGCTGTTTAATACTTGTTTAATGTGTTTGCCATCACTTAAGCAAGTAATTAGAGCACGTGGTACAATCAGTAGCCAAGCAATTGACTCTTTATTAGTAATCTTGGGGGAAAAGGGGAATGAGGACAAGGTGCTTGTATTACTGTCTGTACTAATTTGGACTTAGGAAAATTAGCATCTGTTCAACCTATACATATTGGCAGGAGCTATATCTGAGCTGGGAAGCAGTGGTAGCTTAACATAAGAGGTTCAGGATCTGTGTCTTCCACTGAAGGCAAGGAGACTGTTAAAAGACATCATGTTGAAATGATAAAGCGTGCCTGTCAACTCTGAAAATTGTTTACTGGGGTAAATTCCCCTCTCTGTTGTGTAGCAGGAATGTCGAGGGACCCCGTTAAATTAAACAGACTCGCTTTGCCCTGAGCTGCCAAAATAAGCAACAGCATCATTTGGGCACAGATCTAAATCAGGTAGACCCAAGATCCTGTTCTCACAAGCGTCTCCGGGATTCCTAGGACACCTGTAAGCCAGGGCTGCGCTTTCAACAGTACTAGAGAAGGTCTCACACTGGAATTGTACCGACAGTGGTAATAACTACAAATACAAGGATTTAGACAATCAATTAAGGCAGTTATTCTTTCTCTGAATTCTATTGATTAGAAGATACTTGGGATAGTGAATGATAACCGAGTGTACACAGTGTGCTTAAGACAATGGCATCCTGGTTCAGTGAGTCTTAGCCAACATTGCAGAATAAATGTTTATTAATTTGACTGCTATTCCATTAATAAAATAAGTGCACAAGGAGGCATCTTAAGAATTTAAAGACAAAATGGGAAGAACTGTTTTGTTTAATTTGCTTCATATGGTGCAGAAGACCATCAAAGCTCCTGCAAGCAGCTGCCTGACAGTAGGCCTGAGCTGCATGTTGAGAGGCCAGGGTTTCTCCAAAAGCAGCATGCACTCTGTCACCTCTGATGTCGAGCCAAACTGCATCCTGGCTGAAAACTGATGGTCTTTTTGCATATCCATTGTTGTTACAGGACTGTGATGAGTAGAGGGCTTATTCTAGAAGCATGGAGTCTTTTCCTCCCAACACTTTTGTCCAGCTTCAGAATGGGTAGATGATTTTTCTGTCAATGCGACACTGTGTGGCTGCTTTAGTTTATATTAAAAAAGTGGTTTGAGTTCCACTGACAAACTTCATATAATAGCCCCGGTCTCATAATCATCTGGAGTTATTTTTACACTTGAAAAGTTTTTAAGCATTTCTGACTGGCTGACAGTGACATTATACCCATATCAAATGTTCCCTGCTTCTTGTATTTATGATTATGAATTCTATTTTAGAAGAAGATATCCCACTCTGTGCATGTCTACAGGATTACTACACTTCTCAGGTGGTAGAATACTCTGGCCTCCAGCTTCATACTGCATAACGACACCTGAGGAGTAGAGTAATCACTTATTCACCCCTGCACACCCTGGTGTAGCTTATTGCTTAAGTACAGTGTATGGATTTAGAAGATGGAGAAAACAAAACCCGAGTGTGGCTGGGTCCAAACACATAATTCGGTTTACTGGTTGAAATTGATTCCACACACTCAGATGATGGTCCTTGAAAGACAGCAGAAAGAGGCTCTCATCAGTTTGACAGGAAAGCAAGTAGATGCGGCAGTCTCTGAACTCGGGCGCTCCTTCAGGTGAGCGCAGACACGCAGTGAGGTCTGGGTGACTGTCCTGGGACACCTGCGTACCTCTGGAGTGCTGCGGAGTCCCCTGTGCTGAACCCTGGAGGTTAAGTGCAAACCTTGTAACAATCCTGGTTCTTTTTATTACGTTTGAAGAACAGAAGCGTAGATTTCTTTTCTTTCTTTAAATGACATTGAATCCACTTGGGGTCATGCATCCCTTTTTGAAAACTGTTTTTTCTTTGTCAGTGCAGCTTTGCTAACATTTATAGATTTCTACAGTATTGTGGGCTTTAGGGACTCTGGGATTTTGCAAATGCATACTGCTAGCTGCTGCAAGACAAGGGGGTTGTTCAGAAAGGGTTTGCTTTGGCAGCTTTAGCCTGTAGAGTGACTTGAAGTGATTAGGCCAATTGCAAGTAGGGACTCCAACACCTGGAGTAGTATAATAACACTTTAAAAGAAAAAAAGAAGCCCCTCCCTTAAAAAAAAAAAAAAAGGCAAAAAACAAAGTGCTCAGCCAAATTTCAAGTGAACCTCAGTTCATTTATTGGCTTGGATGGATCTGGAAGCTATGCCAAGGTCTTCAGTTTGGGTTGAAACTAAGCCAAACTTAAGGTTTTACAGTGCGGTAACTCTGGCAGCGAGAAAAGATACACATAGAGACAAACCTCCCGTTGTGAGGCCACACAGACCCCCCCAAAAGCTGTACTTGGCTAAAGGCAAGAGCATCACTTGCTATAATTCCTCCTTTCCCCTGGCCCGTTTCTGTGGCCTGTTAGGAGCTTTGCTCCCTGCGTCTCGACACTGCCCTGAGTTCGCAGCCAGCCTTCAGGGAAGTGGCCACGTTAGCCCTGGCCCAAGCTCGAGCCACCTGTGAAGTACTTCCAGCACTTCTGCTACTCTCAGCACGCGTGGAGCAGCTACAAGGTTCAAGGAAATGTCACAGCTCACCATCCTGTCCCTCCTCGTGGACCCCAGCCAGTGGGTACGCCCACTGATTTACACCCCTAGGAGGTCAACGAGGACTCAGGATGCTGAGTCTCAGCCCGAGACAAATTTCACTGCCTCTGAGGTCAGGTTTGGCAGTTTTGATACCTTTTTTTTTTTTTCCCCCAGACTTTTTATGCTGTGCACATTTTATTACTACAACAGAAGTCTGGGCATGTAGTTGTTCTTTTTTGCTGGATCTGGGCACGTATTCCTAGAAACCTGGTAATCAAAGCAACATGTATCTGGGAATGCAGAACATCAGAACTACCAAACATGCCCTGGAACAGAGAATCGCTACTGTATTGTTACATGTATTATCGTTATGTTATTTTACGAACTACTCTTTTTCTTCAGCTCTATGGTACTTAATCAAATTAAGGGCAAAAGGTGAAGCATTGATCACACGTTACTGATTGTGTCATCTGCTGTGGTTTCCTGAGAATTCAGTTCTGCGTACTAATAAAGCTCACTCGCTATTAGCATGCTTGACAGGATGTGGAAAAAGGTTCAGCACATCTACGTTCGGGAAGAATAACAAAATGTCTTATTGTCAGGAAAGCCCACCCTGTGGAGCAGGAGTCAGAGAATGCTACATTTGCTATTCTGTATGTATAATAAATAGCTGGTTAGGTAAGTTACAGCTGAAACGTGAAATGTCATTGTTTATTAATGAAACAGCGCAAAAGGAGTGATGAAGACTGACTGGCGGGGCGTCCTGTGAGTGAGTGGCTCTGGGTACTGCTTTTCAGAGCAAGCAGGATCCAGTCGAGAGATGTGCACTGGCTGCAGAATGTGTGTGTGGGGGGGAAAATGCAGATTTAAACCTTGTGATAAAGAAAAGGAAGAACATAAAAAGAGCTCTGAAGTCGGAAATAAAGGATATAATTCACAGCCCATTGAAATCAGTGGGCATTATCTCATCTCAGTGGGCACTGGATTAGGCCTCAAAAGGGTTGAAGCAACATAGTGTTATTCAAGCAAATTTCCATTAGTACCAGAGCATGAGAGCTGCGGTGTTCAAAATGAGAGTGCTTTGGAGTGAGCCAAAGCACAGACGCAGCCACATGATCTTGGTCAGTGTCTCCTTCAGTTCAGCTCAGCTTGCTCAGAGTTCAGAAGAAACTGTGCCAGTTCTGACAGGACCCAGCATGGCCAGAGCATGGAGGTGGTCCTTCCCAACTGTTCCTTGGAAGCGAGAATGTCCAAAAGGATTCTCAGGCTTTAAAACTGCATTTTATTAGAAAACCAAAGCGATACATGGCAACAGGGGAATTCTTTAAACAGAGAAAACTCAGATGAGACTGATTCGATAAAAGGCTTGCAGGCAAGCTTACCCTTAGCCTGCTCTGTCCTTGCTGAGAAGAGTGAGCCCTCTCCTCTGTCTTCAGTCTTTATCGATTTTCATTTTACTTATGGATTGCAAAAATTCTGGATCTTTGGCGAGACCTTTGCAGACCTTTCTGATCCCTTGGGAATTTTTGGTCTATCAGTGGCTTCTCCAGGCACTTCTGGGGCTACATGCAGCAGTCCTCTCTGCATTTCCCATTAGTAGTCTTAGTCTGTACTTATGTTTGAGGTTTCTTCCATATTGGTTCTCTCCCCTTTCACAGCCTAGCTTGGCCTCTACTACAGAAGGATCTCCAAAGGCATGTGTTCTTAATTGCTCCTCAGTAAGGTTTACTGTCATCCCTTCCTTTAGACAACTCCTCCTGACCAGACCAAAACAGGCAGCAAATTGTAAATAGTTTGGCCTTTTTAGCAGACTGTACTTTGTACAGTGACTAACTGTAGCTCGTGAACAAACCAACCAGAAGCCTTAGACCAGGCTTTCCACTAGGTACAGGTAAAGCGTGTGTTAGGCAACACATAGTAAGTGTGACAGGCAGTGGAGAAATAGAATGCTGTGTTTCTGTATGCTCCTCGACATGGCATACTCCATCAGGACAGGCATGTGTGTATGAAGCTGTTTGTTAGCAGAACCCAGTAATGTGATTTTTCTGTATTACAAATTACCTTGGTGTTATGATGGGAAGCATAGAGCCCATGCCTGCTTAGTGATAATCCCCGTTGATGGTTTTGTTTCTGTATCGCAAGGGCTAATAGATTCCACACGTAGCTATGTCATTCGTAGGGAAGTGTCTAGCTACAGGTGATAGATGTTGTTGATCCTAATGTCTTTCAAATGTTGAAGCTAAGGAAATGGAATATCTATGAGAAATGACCTGTGGTGAAATTTGATTTGTTAGAAGCTAGATTGTTTCCTTTTCTGCTCTGGGTAAGTTTATGATGGTTTCCACGTGTCTTTTATGGATATTGTACGTACAAGCATATATACAGCATTGATACTGACCAATGGATTATTGCTGAGAGCAATACAAAATACAGTTTAAATCTCTTAAGTAGTGTCTACGCCAGATCTGGCTGCAGGAAGTCTGCTGTAGCCAAATGCCATCTCAAAGTGACGCAGGCACCACTGTGGACCACTGCCCTTGGAGTCAGCAGAGCAGTCGTAGACTTACACTGTTCTCATTTCAAAAGTGGTATTTCTGCGATCGGTGCTGAGGTAACAGAAACACAATTGCTTGTTGATCTTGAGGCAGCATTATTAGAAGAACCACTATGATGAGGCAGCAATCTGAGGAAACCTAACCTCGACGTGTTTGTTGGATCAGAGATCGGGCCAGGTCATGGAGTAATACCCTAATCCTAATTACAGTCTATGCCACTTTCTGACAAGTTACAAAGCTGTGTACTCTTGACTATGTCATTATACAGGCCATGTATGGCAGACAGCTAAGACATTAAGCATGGTACCCTGAAAGCTGAGGGTGCACTTTGCTTATGTGAACTTGTGGATTTTCTTCCAGATCAGATAAAAAAAAAATGAGCAATGATCTTTTGAGGATGTAAGGAGGGAGAGATGAGTCTCGCTAGGCTGCATCACTTTCGAAGAGAAAGGAAATAATGAGCTTAAACTGAAATAAATTATTTTTACAACTATCCTAGAGAAAACTTTCAAGTATGCAGAGGGAGTGCATAGAGTCAGAGCTGCCAGCACTGCCAGTGTTCTGACAGCTAATATGGCTAAATGAGATCAGCTCCCCCCTATCAGAGCATCAGGAAGGGTTCAGAGATTGCTTAAGATAAAACGACTGGCAAAGAAATGAAGTACAGGAGCTTTCTTCTTTTGAGGTACAGTAGGCACACAAATCCCATTATTTTTCTAATAGCATTTTACACACACCTCTCCCTCACCACTTTGAAACTCATTTGAGCCGCTCATACATTTTGAAAATGCCCTCTTTTCTTGCCATGGGTGGGACATCCATCTGATTTACTGTGATGCATGCAAGTTAGTCAAAAGAATCAGGACAAATGACCCTTGGTATTTTCAGCAGCTATTTGGTTTCGTCTCTGTACCTGATGCTGTATTTCTTTTAAAGGAGAGAATAAAAAAAAAAAAAAAATAGAGGTTTCAGGTCCAGAAGTTTGAGAAGAGAATGCACAGGTTCCCCTGTCTGTAATCATTCAGTGTGATCATAAATTTTTCACTGAAAAATAGGGAGGGATTAATATTGTTTTGCAGCTGGGTTCAAGCATGTGTTAAGTATTCAAGAGGTTTCAGATGAGATCCAATATATTTAAATGCAACTTTATCCATGTCTTTCTGGTTCACACTGCATGGCACATTGCCCCTTTCTTCATGTGGCCGTGTAGGTGAATTAGCAACATAGGATAAATCAATATGAAAAGGTGAGATGATTAGATCCTATGAAAACAGCATAATGTGCAACTCAGTAAGTGTCACCAGTTGCCTCATACAGAGAAAATTTCAGTTGTGAGTCTTGCTGTATTTTTAGTCCTTGAAAATCTTTTGGTTACAGCTCAGATTTCTCTTTAAGTGGCAAAGTGAGTCCAGTACATTCCGGTTGCCTGTGTAGTCTCCTTTCTTGGAGGACGTATCCTTGTCCTGTAACTCTGCTCTGCTTGCCAGGCCTAGACAAGATGGCTCTGCTGAAAAGCTGTCACTACAAATTGTCATTGACTTCAGTGGAGGGCTGATTTCTTCCCCCTTGTCATTTCCATAACAGGATTACAAAGATTTAGAGAGTTGCACTGTTCTAGGAAACCCGATAGCTGGACTGGTGTCAGGTCCCTCCACGGGTATCCTGTGAGCTTTGTCACAGTTTTCGTAATTGCCATAGGACTTTGATTTAGGATAGAGCAGCATATTCCTGTGAAACCACAGAAAACCTCTCGAGGGTGTCATGAGTTTCAGCTGATACCTGCTGGTTATTCTTATTCAGATCCTTCCAGGCTAGGAAGGATAATTTACAGAGGATTGTGGTAATAGCCAGTTTTACAGAGCTAGGAGATCTCTGTGAAAGAAATTAATGGTTTGTGTTAACAAGAGTTACTTAACATAAATTCCTTTTAATTTTTCTTTTGACTAGAAAAAGTGTAAGAGGTCCACAGAGCCAACGGTAGGCACTCCTGATGTTTTTGGACTATTTTAACCTCACTTAATTGGGCTTGGGTGAGGACAGACGTGTGGAGAGAGCACATCCAGTGGTAGGTTTGTTCTGCTGCTTCTTTCAGAAGCACAAAACATGCTCCATTGGAAATCAGGGATGAGTTGACTCAGTAAAATTGAGGCACATAAGTTTTGCCAGTTCCCTGCTTAGAAGCCTTTCAGCAATTGTTATCTGTAGCCATTGTCACTTGGTCGGAACGTGGACAGAGCTGTCAAATGCCTGGAAGGAACTCTATCGGCATCCTACTGGTGTTGTCTCAGGATTTCAGCGCTATCGGTTTTGATTAAAGCAGTGTCTTCTGCATTTGTTTCCCCAAATGCTTTACTACCCAAAGTAATAAACACAGATAGATGTTCTGGACTCTCTTGTCAAGAACAAAAAAATCTGTATGATAAAAGTCCACCTTTTAAATAGAGAAACCGTAAAATAGCCCTACTTCCCAAGTATTATTTAATGGTAATGAAGAGAGTGTAAGATGAGCTATATTGGAAAAGCAATAAAGGCCAAGTTGTTGTACATGACATCTAATTTCTGTATCAATTGATTTGCCTCCTATTGATATACTATGATATTTATATACCCTGCCCCCAGAAATGAAACATTAGGGATGGCGAGCAGCTCCTCCTTGCTGAACACCACTGCAGTTAGAGTCTGTGCTCGTTTTTGATTACCTGGCTAATAGGTTAGGCTAAGCAGCATATTTCCCCTTAATCTGGGAATACCTATAAACAATTAGGGTTGTCTATATAGCTGGCTAAAGCACCTGCAAGCATGTGACAGTGGCTTTGTGATAAACCTTGTATTCTGCGAGGCGACTGTTTCGATTTGTGTGTGCATTTCAAGTAGGGTCCCCAAAAGCACTTGCCGATGCTGAGCTTGCTGGACGTTGTTAGGTCACCACTAATAACAACTGTACAGCATCCTTCATCCTTCCCCTGTAAATGGCAGATGGGGAACGGCATGTCTGAGGAGAGTTTTGGCCCTAGGTCACTGGTGAAAATGGAACTTGGATCCTTTGGAACTGAAAAGCCATTGCTGTGCAACAGCTCTCAGGCAGATTTTGGTCTCATTCTGGTATCTAATGGATAGTAAAAGTTGACAAGAAATCCTGCTAAGTGCTACCAGACAGATTCTCCTCTTGGCAACCGCAAAAGAAGCAGAGGCTGAAAAGGAGTGAGCGAGAATGAAGCTTAAATATCTCTCTCTGGTAGGTTATCATGAAGGTGAAGCTAAGGCGTGTTACTAGGCAGCATGAGGGCAGCCTGCCTTACTGATGAATCTGCTTTGCAAATAAACAGTGACATCTACTTATCAGCCTGTCCCACTGATATCCCTCACACGTACCGGGGTCACTTCCTTTCCAAGCGTAAGAAACTTACTTTTTCTTGCACGTAGTCCCAGCTCTGTTACAACAGCACTCCAAGTAATTTTTTTGTACGAGCTGAAGTTGGTTGCGCACAGCAGAGGCAGATGAGGTTCTGGGTTAAATGAGCAGTGTCCAGTCAGGGCACTTTGACCGTATCACATGGCAGAGAAGGACACAAAGTGCGAAGCGCTGCAACAAGAGAGGTAGCTAAACCTCCTCAGCCTGCCGCAGCATGCCCAGCCTACCCTTGAAATCTGAATGAGGGTCTACATACGCACTGTTGCACCAGATCGCATTCCCTTCGCTTGACTGTAAATTTTAGAAAGTCACTCTGGCTAACCGGAAACTTCAGGCTGCAGTAAGGAGGGCTTCATTACAACAGCACAGGTAGATTTTAGCACTGCCTACGCTGTTCAGCATCTGGCACTCGCTGAGAAAATACAGGCCGATGCGTAGACACTGTGCAATGTTCCACAGCTTGCTGAGGATTTTCTTCTTTTTCTTGGTTCAGGAGAGCAAGCAGCTTACCTTGGCTCGTTCTATCAAATTCAAGCTGACAGTCACTCCGTAAGGGACATCCATATTACCAATATATTTATGACCAAATGTTGCAGACACTACAACCAGAAAAATGTAAAATAATTCACTTAAAAGACAGCACAAGTGGGAGGTGTTCCAGCTCTGTGCTGGCAAAGGTTATTGGAGATTATGTACGGACATGCACAGCTAGCAAAGCTGCTGTTCTAACAAAAGGATAAGAAAGGGCCTTTCAATCGCCTGGAATACTCGGATAACCTAAAAAAGCTGTAAAAAAACCCTAAAAAATCAAAACCCAAAACATTTTTAGAAAAACAATGGGTTGAAAATATCAAAGTGAAACACGTCACTGGTCCTGTGCAGAGGCCAAGACTTGGCACAAGGAACACAAAGCAGCTTTCAGGGTGGCATTCAGCTTTTCTCTTGCAGATATTTTTCCTTATCTGGTATAAAAATTGCAGACCTTGTCTGCTGTCCTGCACATCCTTCATTCCCTTGCTGGGTACTAGACAGATCTCACCATGCCTTTACACACATCTTTCCAGCTCAGTGCTGCACTGAATTCCTGCCCTTTGCCTTCATTAGGTGTGTTGACAAATATAACTAGTTCAGAAATTTAAAAAAAAAAGGATATACACAAAGCCAATCTGGACAATTTTTAGTTGTTCAAGGTGTCTTTAATCAGAGCTGTGTTTTCTAACAGAACAGCTATTTTAATATACTACTTACTGTAGGTTTGGTTGTATTAGCTTAACTTTAACCTTACAGGAATAAGCAACACTTCTTTTAGTTTATTTTTTTAATATACCAATAGAGGGAGATATATAGCTCTGACTGTATGGATGTATTGAGGCAGCCCTGTGTGTGCGTATATATACGGCTGAGGTCCACAAAGGTAACCAAATCCAGTTGGTTTCAGTAAAAGCCCAGTGCCTAAACACTCTGGTAGCATGTAAAGCATCTAAAAAAGCTTCTAATCTTGTACAGCACCTGAAAAGTTGTAAAAATCACCACAGATGAGAGAAACAATGGATTTTTTTGTGATGGTTTCAGAAAATTGTTACAAAGACAGTTTACATATCCTTTTGCTATCAACAGCACACATGCTTTGTGCTCTGCAGCGTGTCATCAAATGCTTCAGTTAATTACTCACTAATTATAATACTGGTGAATGGCTACACTGTGGCAACCATATAATTATGGAGCATAAAGTACTGAGCGGTTGCAAGGCTGAGCATATTGACTGATTACAATAAATCCCCTGCTTATTGTTGATATTTTTCACCTCCTTAACAGTTGTAATGTTTGCCTATCGTGGCCTGAGACTCGGAGCAATATATGAAGCGTTGGTAGTGGAAGTTAATTACAGTTAAAAGCAGGTAATCTAGGCTGAAATGGTAGTGTCTGATCACACGCGTATGTTGAAAGACAAACCTGGAGATGGCCCTTGGCAGCTCCCAGGGCACAGCATTCCTCTCACACTCACAGTGTAACCCCTTCACCGAAACAGGGGAAAGGAGCAAGGGGCCACTGATGTTTGACAAATGCGGCGTGGCGAGTCAAAATCTCGGGGCAGCTCACAGAGACGTGGAGGGAGTTTAGCTTGTGTGTGCTTCCAGGCTTCCAACATCACCACGGGGAGAAGCCATTGAAAGAGCTGCTGGAAGTACTGCCAGCTAATGAGCCCTACGGGGACTCTCCTGGCACGTTGGGGCTGGCTGGAACACCACGTGCCCCCGCTTTACCAGCGGGTTCCCCATCTCTGTCTGGCAGGAAGCAGATGATGCACAGCTGGCTCAGGTTATACTTCCCAAACAGGCGCTTACATCACAGGAAATGTCAAATAACCATCCTCGGGCAGTTGCCTAGGCTGCTTTATGCCTGCTGGTACAAAATACAACTAAAGATCTGCATCTGCCCTGTTTATGTTTAAAGACAGAAAGAAAAAAATAAATCCAGCCCTAGACCCAGACATTTTATCCTGTGCTTTCCACAAATCATTTTTTCTGGCCCCTCAAAATACACTGATGTTCAGGATCTGGGAAGGTGTATACTGAGCTGTCACTGCCATTCATATCTTACACTGGAGCCAAAAACAAGATAAAAAGCCGTTCAGCAAAACACGCTAATTCATTAAAACACAGTGAAAGCCTTGCTTGCTCATGCTGCTACAAGTAGTTCTTACTTTGTTCACAGAACGGAACGACGAAGCAGGAAATGTCTGATCAAAGAGTTTTCCACTTCATACGTAGGAGTGTGAGTCACTCAACACTCGTGCGGTTCTTCATTCGCTAACAATGCCACCTGCCGTATGAAGATGCACTCAGAGAAAGGCTCAGCGATTGTCATGTGCAGAATATCTAAGTGGTACCTCGTCAACATTTCACTTCCAAGTAAGCGTGAAGTTCTTTCCACAAAGATAAACCTTCTTTATAATGTACTGCTAGTTCCTTCCCTGTGAATAGAGGTTGCCTCTTGGAGTGGCCTTGCCTGTTCTCTGTATTTAGGAGCTCTGGATGTTGATGGGAAGCCTGCAGCGTCTGTGTGAGCTATGAGCGTAAAAGGGCTGACAGTATGCTTTGACGCTTCTGTGTTTACTGTTGGTGTTCATTATCCGAAAGAATAGAATGTTTTAGCAAGATGGGATAAATTAATGCCATATGGAAGACTGCAGCAATCAGTGGGTCTGGATTGGGACTACACAAGGAAGAAGATAATTGCTGGTGTAATTACGCACAGGTCTAGACAGTGGTGTATCTGACCCATGGTCATTTTTATGCCCATACTAAGTTGACAATAAAAATCCAGCGATAGAATGTCACCCCGTTCTCCCCTCCAACTCCTCTTAGCATTGTTACAGCCGATAACGCATCTGCGGTCTGTATGTGTTCCTAAGAGTGTTCAGTTTGTTTTGTAGATGTTCCATTCCTCAGCCATCATGTAAACTTCAGCATAAGTTACAGCCTGGACCTGGAGGAGTTTGAGGACACCACAAGGCAGGGCATTTGCTGCTTTTCAATGCCTGTTGAGAATGATAGACTGGTAGACTCTTCTGTAGTTGATATACGTAGAGTTCATGGATGTTTGCAATATATTTTAAAAAGCAGTTTACTAAAAAGGGGACTCCAGAAAGAGAGCAAGACTCTTCGTGCTTTATCCTACCATAGTTCTGGTCCCTCCTCTTTTTATTTCTTTTTCTTTTGGCCTGGTTCTAGCCAATCTGCTATGAATTTTCTGAGATATTTGTGCATCTTTCAGTTTTTCCTCATTCAAGGCAGCATTTCCTTTGCAGTTTCAAAACAATTCATCCTTAGGATAAGTTTTTTTACATTCATTTCTTTGACAACCACAGAGTCACACCAGGGAAAAGTCTGACCCCTTTCTCTTCAGTTAGCGTGTCTCTTAGAAAAATATGACTCGTGGCTTTTAAAACTGCTTTTGTTTTGTGAAGATGTGACCTTCAGAACATTGCCAAAATGAGGCCAGGTTATCAGCTGGGAACAAGAGAGGGTGAACATGTTTCTCTTTGCCATTCTTGTGTCTTCAGATTTCAAGCATTTTTGACAGGCCAGTATGAATCTTGCTTCTCCTCCTTCCAAACTCTTTGTGGTCCTTTAGAAACTCTTGCAAATACAAGTCTTGGAGAGTTTCCCTGTGTTTGGGAGTAGGGATTTGTAGGCAAGAAAAACCATTCAGCCTTTGATTTTGCAGGATGAAGTGCAGGGAAATGTGTTTTAGATCACGGGACGCAGAGGAGACTGCTGCATTGCCATCCTGCCCAGACCCACGTGAAGTCCTGGGGATAGTGACTCCAATTAGCATGAGGTCAAGTCACACTTGGAAGGCGCCACAGAATAGTATGGGGTCAGTCCAGTACTACTGCCATAAATAGGAGCTTTGTAATGTGTTCCCATGTCTTAGCCTCACAACATGCAGAAGCAGTAAGATCACTAGACCAAAACACTGCTTTTGATTCCTGTTCCATGCGATACGGGTATCAGTCAAGTGTTGTTATGAACTCCAAAAAGTTCAAAAGTCTGAACTTTTACTAGTTGTGCAATTCAGAGAAGGCGGCTGTTGTGTCAAGAAAGGAGCCAGAGGCATGTGTGATGTAAATCTGCAGTTCCATTGATTTCAGCAGAACTGAACATGCTTGTACTACATCACGAAATATGATGGGAAATGATCAACAAATTATGGGAAACTTTAACCCCTGAAAAGCCGTGTCAGCATGCAAAACTCTCAGTGAATCATAGAAT
>NW_010273940.1:0-17536 GCF_000690775.1 Eurypyga helias
AACTTCCCCGTGGTCAAAGAAGCCATGTAGTAGTTTTTCTTGGAACACATGAGAAATTCATGCATATAGCTCTTGCAGGTGTTTTCCTACATATTTATAGGTTGGATAAGGAAGTCTTTGACTGGTCAGCTACAGAAGTTTATCTAGTTGGTTTTGCTTTGCCCTTGTATGTCCACTGTTGCTTGTAAGTATTCCTTCCTCACTTGGCTTCTTCATTCAGCCGTTGGTAACCTTCCATTGATCCAAACTACTTCCCTGGAGAAATGCTTGGGACATACTTCTCATTGGGATATGCAGCCTCTTTACCATCTTACGCTGTAGACCTGGAATAATGAGCATCCACAAGTCAGCTCAGACACAAGCAGGTTTGCACAATGTGCCCATCCCTCTGTCAGTAAGGCTGTGTAAGTACCGGCTATCCTTGGAAAACAATAAGCTCTTGGAAGCATGTGCTAACTAGTGGAATGGTAAGCAGCTAACCACCTCCTAAATTTTGTACAAAGCAAACCCCTTTAGTTTTTGCAGCCTGTGTTCTGCAGTGTAACTCAGTAGGGTGTTTTTCTCCCTTAGGTTGAAGCATTGCGTGTTGCTTTGCTGAAGCACAATCTCTTGGAGCTCAAAACAAAGACATCCCTAATTCGGTTTTGACGCACAAGTTGTCAAGCGATAGATAATATTCCTTATACGGTGTTAGTTTCTTCTTTAAAAGGTGTCTTTGCTTCATTATTGTTAATTGTCATACATGTATGAGTTTGCAGATGCTGCTTCTGAAGCTGTTGATGGAGTGTTGCATATCTGCTCCTAATCCCTGATGGTGTTTGAAGATGGGAATATAATCTTGTCATACATGGAATGTAAATTCCTAGTGTTTAATGTGCTAGGAATATAAATTTTGTTCTTAATATCCATCTGGAGTGGGAAACCACACAGAATAATCTCTGGACTGAGTTTGTATGTAGTGAAGAGCATTTAGTTATCTGAACAGCATTTTTAGACTTTTTATTTGTGCCAATAATCATTGCAATCTAAATCACTGCTCTACTACTTCATCTTTGACAAGTAAGATGGCAATACCACTGCTAAGCTCTGGGTTTCCTTCACTGCTAGTACAACTTGAACTTAATGGGTCCTGTTCCTTAGGCATAAATCAGAGGGTGTTACTCGCAGTGAAGCCATCAGAAACACAATTTAATTTATATTAGAATGATAGTTTCTAACAAAAACAAATTAAAAAACTTCTCCCTTCTCTCCCCCCTGTCCAATTTCTATTTTTATAGTAAAATGGTATTTTATAGGCAGTTATATTGGGAAAGTTCTGGTGCTGTAGTCTAAGATGGTGTGGTGGATCAAGGGAACCATCATAGTAAGAAGGAAAAGCTGCTCAGAAACGTGATGTCTCAGTAATTCCATGGGCAGTCCTGTGAACTTGAATCTTTTGGAGGAGCCCATGTCTTCCCTGCAAACGTCCTCAACAGACAAAAATTTCTGAGGAGTCCACACCCAACCAGTGTTTCTTAAACCTCCTGAATGTATCAAGGAATTGAGAAGGAGAGTAAACAAGGCCGTCCATCGGAATGTCGGTACACAGGTTTTACGTTGTAAGCCTGTTTCCTGTCTATACACACAAACCTCTGAAGTATAAAATCCTTAAGCTGTGTCATGCTGTTCCAGAAAAAACACTAATTGGGGTAACTGTATATAAAATTTTTTGAGTAGGAATTTTGGGATCTGACCATATTAAATTAACTCTCAACGTTAACTCTTTATTTTGAGTGTCTTCTCTTCCTCCCACTGCTTTTACCTGCTGATTTTAAGCTTCTCTGCTGGAACTGCTTTAATGCCAAGATTGGGTTTGAGGACTTTTTAGCTGTCATATAGCTTTCAATATCCATCGAGTATCGATTCTCAAGTCCAGTTCAGAATTTTGCAAGTCGTGGGATTGCAGAGCTCTGCACTTTTGATTTCTCTCCTCTTTGATGGTTTGCTTTCTGCTTTTCTGACTTGTGACAAATTTATGGGCGTACAGCTACTTGGAGAAAGCTTTCTAACATTCTTGGTTTCTCTGGAATGGCTTCAGTGCATTTATCCATTCACACATCTGCGTCACAACAACAGAAAAAGTCTCATTTCGTAGTGCTTTAGTGAAAGAGCAAAACTTAAATCCATGTAAAAATCTTTCGGTCTTGTTCAACTTCAGGTTTTTGCAGTTGGAGTAAATGGGGGCGGGTGATAATTGGTAGAGCTGTACAGTTATATAACTAAAAGCTTTTCTGCTGGAAGTTAGGAGAGCAGATTGCTTGGCCGTCAATATGCGACACGTGTTTCTAATCTTCCCACAGTGTCCATGCAGAGGAGTACAGTCAAGCAGTGTGTATTGGTTTGGTAGATTAACGTGTTCAAATAAAAAAGCTATCAAAAAAATTCCTCCGGGGAACAAATTTTTGTAGAGAAATCAGAGGTGGTGTTATACCACTTGCGGATTTAAATAGTATTTATTTTGCATAATTAATGGCAGGGTTTTTTTTTTTTTTAGGTAGAAATTGTAACTGTTGGTGGTTTTCAACATGAAGGTTGTCATTTAAAACTCTTGGGGGAGAATGAACTAGAAAATAAAATCATACAAAGTAACAGTGGTGATAAGGGTACTGTATGTTATTTTATGGGGAAAATACCCTGTTACCATCACAGAAGAGTGCTCAGCTAGCCAGGCTCCTGAATTGTCACAATTCCACATAAATATTCATTGAAACAGTATCTGGGATTTCATTTGGAGTGGGGGGTGGGGAGGTGTGTTTGCATGGGGTTCTTTTTGGTTTTCGTTTTTAGTTTTTGGGTGGAACGACAGTATTGTATGGATTGTCTTGTCAGTGTATACATTAGGAGAAAAGTCATACAAGTAAAATACACGTGACACAGGACTGAGATGAGAGACAGTAAGGTATGAACACTCTTTGCAAGTTCATTGAATTTGGTGTTAGAGCTGTTTGGTAAAGTCCTTTTGTACCTGTGTGGAGACATGACTTCAGCTTCTCCTCTGCATGTGACAAATGTGAGGTTTGTTTATCTGGGATGGAGCAAGAACATTGCATCAGAGATAGCATCTGAAATCTACTAAATTTAGTGTTAGCAGTTAATAAGAAGCTGTGCTGCTGTTGGAAGATAAGGTCTATCTTGGGCCCTTGGTTTATTCAGTTTCTTCATAATCACCCTTCCAGTTTGAAAATCAGATTTTTTTTTTTTTTGAGTCATTAAAGGGAGAACCAGTCTAAACTGACCTCAGTAAGAGTTAGGGGTGTTAACATTTCCATTGTTAAGGATCACTGCCAGAAAAGGCCTGGGTTTGGCCCTGAATTGAGGGGCGGGGGGGGGGAGTTCTCCTTCTCTCTTGGGCAGAAGAAACAAAGCAGGTTTTGACACAGCATTGCTAGTTAAGCTTCCATGGAGCCTTCCAAAAGCTTTGCCTGCCTTCCTGCAGATGTTTAAAGTCACTCACCACGGAGTTTGCAATTTCACAAGATAGCCGAGCCAATCTCTTGATTTTAAGGCACAGAAAGAGGCATCCCCACTTCGCCCCAGCACATCACTCATGCTCTGTCACATTTATTGGGTCTGCTCTTTCTAGGGAAGCCACTTATTAGATTAACTTCATTCAGTGAAGTGAAACAAATCATAATTATACAAGGTTAAATGAAGTGGTAGAGGTTAAAGAATGAAAAAACAGTGTCCTCTTGTGTAAGACATGCTTTGGGAAAGCAAGCAGGCCATTTTTCTACCAAAAATCAGAAGTCAGAAATTTGTCAGTTTAAGCAGTGGCCCACACAGGACAGGTATACTTTGCATTTTACAGAAAGCCTACTGGGTGTGTGTTTGGGTTTCAGACTAGGAGAAGTGGAGGAGTGATGTCAAAAAGAGTAACCTTACTTGAACATGTTCTCTTTTTCAGGACTTAGATCTTATGACTACTGCCCGTCTTGTGTGCTCTGCTGGGCAGTAGGAGGACTATGAAAATAATTATAGGTCAAGTTTGCCTGATGGCTCTCCTTTAATTAGTTGGTAGCCTTTTGCACATACATATATTGATGCACATTATAGAAAAACAGCTTTTGCTGAGCAGCTGCCAGCTCTCACTGGTTGTTTAACAAGAGGATGATGCACAAACTTATCGTAACACATTTCTTATGAGATAGTGACTTCAGAATGCATGTGCCTAAGGTGATCTTTGCATATTGCTCTTTTTCTCTTCTAGTTTGTGGAGACATCCATGGTCAGTTCTTTGACTTGATGAAATTGTTTGAAGTGGGAGGTTCTCCTGCCAACACGCGGTATCTCTTCCTGGGAGACTACGTGGACAGGGGCTACTTCAGCATTGAAGTAAGTTTCTTGTTTCTGTTTTTGGCTGCTGAACTGCTTGTAGCCTATCATGTATATTTAGCATCGTAATTTAACCAGTTCAGGAATACTGAAGCTCTTCGCAGATACCGCTTGTGAGTAAAAGAAGACCACATTCGTGGTGCTGTTGGTGTTTTCACAAAGGTTGCTTGGTATCCAGCCAAATTCCACTATTTCTGTGCTGGAAAGCTGGCAAAGAACAGGCCTTGGTGCTAACTAGTGGCCATCCAAATATAGCACAGAAGGCGGTCTGCTCTACAGCTTGCACAAACTTAATAGGATGAACAGATGTGAGCTATTAGAACAGAGGCTAACAGGAAAAGCGAAATGAACAACTCATAGTTTAGTTTGTCTTTAGCTCTGTTTGATCTGAGCCTCCTGGATGTGAAACTTTATGAAAATGGAAGGACTAGATAGGGGGTAAATGGGGTAAAAAACCAGCAGATAACATCCTGTGCTGAAGGGAATGAATGTGTTCTGTTTAGATACGGTATGCAGGAGTGGGTGATCTCTGCCTTTGGATGCAGCAGTCGAAGCCACAGACAAGTAGTGATGTACAGGTGCCCTGCTGAAGGTGGTGAGACCTGGTACAGACTCCAGTATGAGGTTGTAGAATGTGGAGGTCAACTGTCAGAATCTTTAGCTGGCTTGTGAAAGAAAGTGTCCTGTCCAACCTGCCCACCTTTGATTAGAAGTGAGTCAAATACAGAGCAAAAATCCTTTGTTCCAGTGCTCATAAAACAAACTGAACGACTTCTTTGTTTTGTGTTGCTGCTTGGTTTTGCAAACTGACAGAGGTGCAGAGTTATCAAAATCTAATCTGGATTTGTTCATCCAGGTCATAGTTGATCTAGTCATTGAACGGTCAGTCAGAAATGCTTTCAGCAGCGTTTGAGCTACAGCTTGACTTCTTTCTCTGAAAAGTTCAGACTTTAACTCCCTCTGAGTGAGAGGAGAATACCCACTCTCTGTTAGAAGCAATATAGGTCCTATGACACATGGCCGTATGCCTGTGACTAGATAAGGTGTCAGCATGCAAGAACACTTATACTGCTGTTTCAATCTACAGACCACATCTTGAGTGCCCTGTTGCCGTACTGATAGAAAAATATGTAAATCCCAAGCAGATGAGTTGTTTATATTGTGTTTGTAAAATGGATCAGTGCGTTATCTTGCCAGTGTTAAATTTATAGTATGAAAAGAAGTTTCTTAAAAAAAAGATTCAGTAAAACTACTTTTGCTTTATTAGCTCATTTTAAAACCCTATTTAAAATGTTAACAGAATCTTTTGGCACGTTTTACAAATAGAAACATGCTGTTCCAAGTGCAGATGCTAGGAAAACTTAAGAATTGCAAGGTTCTTTCGCCCACCTGCCAAAAATCAATATAGTTAGGATTTAGTCTCATACTGAAGTCAGCACTTTGATCATGATTCTTTTTGAGGCAGATGTGCCTGCTTCCTTCCTTCTCTGATCCATAGTGAGCTGTGAACTCAATCATCGCTGTGGATTACCATGCTGGATCGCTTGGGGAAGGTTGGGATTGAGGGGGATGTCTTCACAGGCTGAAACTGTTGTGCAGCCCGATTTTGAACTACCATTTTTCAGTTGTGATAGCCTAGTTTGTATCTGCTATAGACTTCAACTGAGCCAAGTTTTTTCTGGAGTATGTCTTTATGTATGTTTTTAATGTAAGAAATAGAATGAGTAAATTTGCTTCAGCTTTCAAATGCTTGTGTGACCATTTGCCAAAATTTACTCCAGGGCTATTGCCAGTTACAGACAGTAGCAAGCCATTTAACACAAAGCAGAATAGCTTATGGATGAGGAATAACCCCTTAATATTATTCATTTAGGAATCTGCACATACATATTTAGCAAAATATATTCTGAATTTATCAGAAGCAGTACTGGCTTCTGATAGCACCAAGTAAATATCAGAGCTGTTGTTTATATAATTAATTTTTGTATGTAAGGTTCTCAAATCACTGCTTTTTTGGTCACATAACTGATTCTCCCCACCTGTCGCCTTGATTAAAGAATGCCTTTGAAAGGAAAGGCAGGTTTGTTTCTTAAGTGTATTTGGATGCAGAGCTATGCATTCAGGCATGAACTCATCACAGTAAGTAGTGACAAGGAAAGGAAAATGGTGAAGAATGCAAGCTGGCAGGTTGCGGGAGGGTGCATTTGGTAGAGAAGGGGCCCTGAGCATGTCTAGAAAGCATCAGCTCTTGCCAGGACTTTGTGTTGGAAAAGTCATGGTGGTAAACAGTCCTAGCCTGATCTCAACGTATATTTCTACCACGTCAGTCACACAGTAATCTTTATTCCACTGATCTGTTGCCCCCCCTTTCTGCTATGTACACACAAGAGTACTGCAGTTCTGGGGTCTTTCCAAAAGAGTTAAGTAGCTGGTCCAAAGTACTCATCACAAGTAATATAATCTTTAAAAAAATCCCTTCAATTTACGCTAGATATCACACGGCAAAGTGACACCATTGAGCTTAGACCTAGCTAAGTTCTGGTAGTGGGCGAGATAATCCTTGTCTGTGGGCTGCAAAGCATTTGGGATTCTTCTGGATGAAAGGTACTATATAATGTAAGCTATTATCATTAAGAACAGAGGAAGAAATTGCATAAGGTAGGTGGAAGGCATTTGATAATGCAGAGGGAAAAATGAAAAAGTATTTGTATAAGGCACTCAGCAGAAATTACAGTCCTTGCCCTATGGAGCCTCTGATCCAAGAGCTCAATCCTTCACGTGTGCTCCATTTTTACCAGAGTTAGAATTATAAAATCATAGAATTGATTTGGTTGGAAAAGACCTTTAAGATCATCAAGTCCAACTGTCAACCCAGCACTGCCAAGTCTACCCTTAAACCATGTCCCTAAGCACTACAGCAACTCATGTCTTAAATACCTCCAGGGATGGTGACTTCACCACTTCCCTGAGCAACCTGTTCCAATGTTTGACAACCCTTTTGGTGAAGAAGGCTTTCCTGATATCTAATCTGAACCTCCTCTGGCACAACTTGAGGCCATTTCCTCTTGTCCCATCACTTGTCACTTGGGAGAAGAGACCAACCCCCACCTCTCTGCACCCTCCTTTCAGGGAGCTGTAGAGAGCCATAAGGTCTCCCCTCAGCCTCCTCTTCTCCAGGCTGAACAACCCCACCTCCCTCAGCTGCTCCTCACAGGACTTGTGCTCCAGACCCTTCCCAGCTCTGTCGCCCTTCTCTGGACATGCTCCAGCACCTCAATGTCTTTCTTGCAGTGAGAGACACCAACCTGAACACAGCATCCAGGACAGAAGGACAGTCCCTGCCCCTGATCCTGTTGGCCACACTGTTCCTGATGCAGGCCAGGATGCCACTGGCCTTCTTGCCCACCTGGGCACACTGCTGGCTCATATTCAGCCGCTGTTGACCAACAGCCCCAGGTCCTTTTCTGCTGGGCAGCTTTCCCACCACTCGTCCCCAAGCCTGTAGCGTTGCAGGGGGTTGTTGTGACCCAAGCGCAAGACCTGGCACTTGGCCTCATCCAGTTGGCCTTGGCCCATCGATCCAGCCTGTCCAGATCCCTCTGTATACCCTTCCTACCCTCAAGCGGATCAACACTCCTGCCGAACTTGGTGTCATCTGCAAACTGACTGAGGGTGCACTCGATCCCCTCATCCAGATCATTGATCAAGACATTAAACAGAAATGGGTCCAGTACTGAGCCCTGGGGAACACCACTTGTGACCAGCTGCCAGCAGGATTTAACTCCATTAACCACAACTCTTTAGGCCCATCTGTCCAGTCAGATTTTTACCCAGAGGAGCATATGCCCATCAAAGCCATAAGCAGCCAGTTTCTTCAGGAGAATGCTCAGGAAAATTATGTCAAAGGCTTTACTGAAATCCAGGTAGACAACATCCACAGCCTTTCCCTCATCCACTAAGCGGATTGCTTTGTCATAGAAAGAGATCAGGTTAGTTGAGCAGGACCTGCCTTTCACAAACCCATGCCAGCTCGGCCTGATTGCCTGGTTGTCCCGTACGTGCCACGTGATGGCTCTCAAGATGATCTGCTCCATAACCTTCCTTGGCATCAAGGTCAAGCTGACAGTCCTGTAGTTCCCTGGATCCTACTTCAGGCCCTTCTTGTAGATGCGTGCCACATTTGCTAATGTCCAGTTAAGTGGGACCTCCCTGATTTGCCAGACCTGCTGATAAATGGTGGGAAGTGGTTTGTTGAGCAGTTCCACCAGCTCCCTCAGCACCTTTAGGTGGATCCTATCCTGCCCCGTAGACTTGTGTGTGTCTAAGTGGTGTAGCAGATTGATAACAATATCTTCTTGGATTATGGGGGGTTCATTCTGTTCTCCATCGCTTTCTTCCGCTCTGGGCTGGGTATCCAGAGAACAACTGGTCTTATTACTAAAGACTGAGGCAAAGAAGGCATTAAGTACCTCAGCGTTTTCTTCATCCTTAGTCACTATGTTTCCCCCCAGCATCCAATAAAGGATGGAGATTCTCCTTAGTTCCACTGCTTGAAGCAGGGGTTGTGTTTTATGTCCTTAAAATTAGTTCTGAGCAAGGTGTCAGACGATGAGAGACTAATAAATGAATTACAACAGGTAAAACAAAAAAATGTCAAAATGGTAGGTAGAGTAAGACATGGCTTCTCAGCACAGACAAAATCTTTATCCTGTAGCTGCACTCTTTTACATTTCACTTTTTGGCTGAGCGTGACCTTTTCTTCACTTAGAATAACAAATTTCTGCAAGTTGCAGTATCTGATACAGTGCACTTGTTTCCTTGGGTCCAAAACCGATAACATTTGCCTGTTGTGCTTGTGCATCATACCAAGGGTTTCACTACAGAGTAGAAACCCCTCAGTTCTTGCTTTCAAACAAGTTTTATGGTCATGGAGGAAAAAAAACCCAAATGATCAAAGCAGGGGGCTATTTTTAAATCCAAAGAATAGTTAGAGCATAGGTGGTTCTGCAGGAATGGGTTGTAAAGAAGAATGACTAATCTGTACCAGAGTCTGAAAACTCTCTTTTGAAAGGCAGATATAAATGCCATGCAGTGTAGGGGGGAGTATATATACAGACTGCTTTTCATCAGTGTCTGCAAAAATTAAAATCAGGGTAAATAACAACTATATTGCATTGAGAATATTATGTAAAGTAACTGCTGGAATTATTTTCCTTCTCAGTCCCACATAAAAGCATACAGGTTTAAATGCAGATTGAGTATCACAAGGTACACACTGATCATTTTTGACAGAAGAGATAGTTAAGCTATGGAGAATTAAACCAACATTCAAAATTAAGAAAACCGAAGATGTGGTTTTATGTTTAAAACATTTGTACATCTTCATTTCCTGACTGCAGAGACTGAAATTCCAGAAGGAAAAACTAATTTTGTGGTATTTCCAGCTAGAACAAAGTGAGTCTGGAATTTGACCATCAGACCTTGCATCAATTAAAAAACCTTAGGTGCTTGAGATGCTTCTGAATTCAGTGAACTGTTGGAAATTGTTACTGGTCTCTCCCAAGAAAAGAATTGCATATAAATAAATCTGTGTTAGTAAACTGTGGGTAAAGTGGGTGCTGGTGAAGCTGTGTGTTTGTCATGTCTGCAGTCTCCATGTGCTTCCTGAGACTTTATTTGAAGTATAAACACCTCTCAGTTTCCTCCATTGCTCTAGCGTGTTAATGTTTCCCAATAAAAAGCTTCATTTCAGACAGTTTGGGCTGGCCAGGAATAGTTTACCAGTGAAGTCAATTAGTTTTTTCACTTATCTCAGAGCAAAGAAAGTCCTACTACCTTAATTATCCTGGACTTCCTTGCCCTTTTCTTCTGTGTAACAACAGCGAATATGTTTCTCTGTAGAAAAAATTTTCATCTTTTAAAAAATTAGGACCCTGACACAAACAGATGTTCCAGTCTAAGGATCTAATATATACAAAAATAATCTGAATTTGCTGAATTACTGAATGTTAATGGCTCTGAGGAGATTTTACAAGATGCAAAAATGGACCCATCTCCAAAAAAACCATCTGGGGCCAAGACATGAGGTCCAATAGGGAGACCCAGGAGCACTTGGATACCTGTTTAGAAAGTACTAGCTGTAAGAATTGGAGGAACATTTCAGAAAGTTTTCTAGTCACTTTTTGGTTGAAAAAGAGGTTGGTCCTTTTGGGACCTTTTGAGGCCCTTCCAGGGGCTGAAGTGGGAGTAATGTGATCTAAACGCTAGAAGAGAGTATAAGGCAAGTAGGAACATTTTGCAGGTGATCACTTTTAATAAAACTATCTGGGAGACTAGAAGTTTTTTTAATACCCACGTGTACATGAGCACTGGTTTTAGAAGCAAACAAACAAAAAAGTTAAAAGCATGTTGTCAGAAGTTATGGCAGAGACTGCAAGTTGTCACTGAAGATCTGGTTGATACATGCAGCACTACCTTGTTGTTCCTCTTCTGCAGCTGAGCTTTAAGAGAAAAGATCGTCTTTTATGCCCTGAAAGTTGGGGAAGAAAAAGAATGTAATGCTGGCTGTAGTGCAAACGATACAATTTTTTGTTAATTATCAGTACTGTTCAGAGTTCTCTTTTCCTGTGCTTATGGGGTGGTAGTTCAGAAATGGCAATAATTTGCATCTCTTGTGAGTATTTTGGCTACTGAAGCAATGTATCTTTATTTGTCTCTGAAGTAAAGGCATAATAAATACTCATACTGGTAGTGTGGATGCACTTACCTGTGTAAAAAGGTACATGGTTTCTATTCAGGTACATAGTTGTTCCATTTTAGAAAGCTGTACCTGTACTAGGTAGTATGATGGTATAATATTTCAATGCAGTTTAAGCAATGCAAATTTTTGTATTTAGCTGAGGTGTGTGTTAGTTAGAGAGCTATGCCAATATACTGTTCCACAGTTCACAGGGCATCAGTAGAGACTTTAGCAATGCATGGCTCAAATTATCCTTTTGAGTATGAATTACCTTGCGTTTATTCACAATTTCGCCTGAGGAGGTAGGGCTCGATGCCATCAGTCATTTGGAAGGAGAGTTCAGCTTTTGTTACCCACCCAAAGCCACAGAGCTATGGAGGCGAGCTGCATCTCCTTTTTCCTGGCATGATCAGTGCAAGAGCACCGAGAAGCGAGCATACAAGTGTTGATGTGGTTGCAATCTAGTGGCAGTGGTAGCAATTTTTCAAGGTACCTTGTTTTGAGCACATCACCTGAGATGCGTGCAAGAGGTCTGGGGCTTCTGGTTTTCATTTTCAGGAGGTGCTGAGATGTCAAATTCAGCGTGCAACACTGGAGTTAAATCCCAAGTCTGTTTTGAAAATATGTGCCTTTGGCTTATGCAGTGCTTAATTGCACAGACTTTTTCTTTCCTGGTGCTGAGGCTGCCAGAGCCTCAGCCTGAAAACAGCTTGACTACAGGGGCTGGGACGTGGGCAGATTACCTCTTTGTTACAAACTTAGCATACCTGCTATTTCAACAGTTGAGAGACACTAAGCAAGTAAGCAGGGGTGTAGTTTGAAGGCTGGCATTTAAGAGATGTAACCTTCTTTTTTGTTTATGATAGTATGAAATGAGACGAGATAAAAATACCTTAGAGATGTCCAGGTTGCAAGGTCACTGCTGTACGTTTTACACAGAGTTACAGCAGAACTGCTGTGCAGTATGTTCTTGATGAAAACGTTGGGGAAAAAAAAAAATTAGCTCATGATATGTTGTTGGAACATGTGTTTTCTGTATGTAAATGACTAAGTTGAGAAGCCATGAAAAATTACCACCCTCATATTTACTATTTAGTTTCCACAGGAAGAAAAAAAACCCCACCTACTAATTAATTATTGTTTACTATTATGATATTACGTCACTGGATGACTGAACAGAAAAGGGAGAAAATTCAAGGCATTATCTAAACAAAATAAGCCTTCCATATGGTATCACCAAAAGAACAAAATGTGAATGGTGGGCTTATATTATTTGAATAATGTCAGGGAAACAGAACCTCCTGGACTGCATGGATTCTTTGTTACCTTCTCAGTCTGGTTCTCATGAGTGATTCAAAGGAAGCATAGGAAAAAAAAAAATCTATGATAAGCAAATGTGAAGAGATCTACCCATAAGCAAGTACCAAGTGCCAGAAAGATAAAGCTCCTAGCTTTCCTTGTTTTCCCTGATTCCCAGATCTGGATGATATTTTAAGTACCTAGTGCTCATTTCAGTCTTGCCAAGGCTTAGTAAAATGGAAGACTTGGTTATAAGGGAAATGGAAAAGACCTTTTCTAAATTATATAAAGTGCTTTGGCAGGATTAGAAGCTCTAAGGTAACTTAGATACAGCTTTGAAAGCTGGAACTTTTCTTGCATGAACAGAGATGTCACTTTAAACTTCTTGTCTCACAACATTTACATCAAATTTTTGCATTAGCCAGTAGGTTTGAAGAAGTGGAAGGTTCCAGGAATCCTTGGAGGAATGATAAAGTCATCCTCAAAGAAATGGAGAATTGCACTGGAGACATGGAGAATTCCAGGCTTCTTTCCCCATTGAACGATTTCAATTTTCAAAGCCAAATCTCTGTGTGAACTCCAGCAAAACCATCCCCGGGCACACCCTTTGTAATTGGTTTGGGCCACAGCAGATAATTCCTGTGATTTATCACCGTAATTTCACGCTGGATTATGTCAGCACGATCTGGTATGGCGTTCTGATGTCTCTTCTCACTGCAGTGGCAATAGCACCATGGAGATGGCAGAGGAGGCGTGAGCTGGGAGTCCTTCCATGCATTTCCAAGGGGAAGAATTAATTTTGCAAGTCCTGGAGGATGCTCTTGTACTTTCTGTTCTTTTCACCTGGCTCTGGACCCTCTGAGTAGAAGAACAGAAATCACAGACTGCAGGCACAGCATCTAGGTGTTTACATGTAATAAATTCAAGACAAAGAGTAGTAATATAAACCCCCTGCTGCTGTGTGTCTGTGAAGAGTGTGGGGTTTAGCACAAATACAACAACGTTGCATCTTTTTACTTTTTTTTTTTTTTAAAGATGAGGATTTGTGTAGCAAATGAGAGAGCAGAATTCAAAATTTTGAGACATGGCTAACATTATTATTGGGTTTTATCAAGACATTATGAATTGTAGAAGGGAATACATACCGTACAAATTTAGAAGCATTACATTGAGAAAATTCCTGGTTTTGCTCTAAGCAGAAACCATGGTTAGGAGTACATTCTGATTTTTCTATGGTAAACAAAGTGAATCGTTTTTGACAACAGAAGGAAGGGGAGTGTGTGTGTGTGTGTGGGGGAGTGTTTGTTGCAAATACAAGTTGTGGGGTTTGACACCTTTTGTTTCTCATGCAACAATTATGCAGTTCGTAGATATTTAAGAGAGGAAGGGTTGGCAGAGAAAGCCTTCAGTTTGTTTTCTAGGTCTTTTTTTGAGAGGCCATCACGGTCCGTGTAGCAACTTACACATAGTGGGGTCATCTCACGGGATGAGCGGGTCTCACTGCGATTGACTTCCCTGGAGCTATGAGTTTGTCAGCCAGGTACCTGAGCAGGGTCATCTTGTACAAAGGATAGCTCTACCATGAAGCTTGCAAGTCTACTCATCTTTCAAGAGTCTCGTAACGCCTTGGCATTACTGCTGTGTCAGTTGTGTTTTCAAAACACCTATTTAAATTGCATGGTTTTGAGAGGTCTGAGCAGAGATTAGCCTCTTCAAGTCTTCCATATCTTTAAAAACATGTCTAGAAGAAATGTCATCTCACATAGAAATCTTCTGGTAAAAGAAAAGGCTTTATAGAAGTTTTGTAGTAACTTCATTTAATGCAAGAGCTCTGTGGATTTTTTTTTTTTCAGTTATTTGCACAGAACATTAGGTGAAAAAAGAACAAGCGTTCACATAAAAACAGTGTAATACTGGAAGCTGAGGTATTTCCTGAAACATGGGTTAACTTGTTCTAGGGCAACTTCTCCTTAAGCCAGGAAATGCGGATCTTCTGGTGAAATTGTCTCCACGGTGGGTTTCTGCCTAACCTGCCAGGTGGAGGGTGCACGCTTCATTCTAGGGTTGCACAACCATCTCTTCCTGGTAGCTGGGGCCCCTGAAGGCAATGCACGGCTGAACAGGGAGACGGCGCTTAGCAAAAGGGTAAAGTTTATCACGGTGTGCTAATAGCCAGTCCAGGTTGAAGCAGGGAGAAGGGTTTGCGTGTAATGTATGAAGAGTGAGGTTAAGCTGCTGAAATGTTTCACAGAGAATACTTTTTCTTCTGCTTCTTTTTTTGGTGGTGGGGAACATAGTGGTTGAATTACGTCATTAATTTATTAATTGTGTTTTTCTTCTTGTTTCTGATTCACAGTGTGTGCTGTACTTGTGGGCCTTGAAAATCCTTTACCCCAAAACACTGTTTTTACTTCGTGGGAATCATGAATGTAGACATTTAACAGAGTATTTCACATTTAAGCAAGAATGTAAGTCTACCTTAACCTTTCTCCTCTTAACTCCCTTTTCAACAACTTGAGTTGTTATTTTGTGAGTATTTTATACTTGTTTACCATCACTAATTTTAAATGTACTTTCCATGTGCTTATCATTAATTTTAAATTGTAATCGCTGTTCCCTGAGAGGGCAGTTGTCTTGCAGAGGCTGGAGAGGGTGTCTCGGTGGTGGAGGAAGGAAGAGGTTAGACTCGCCTCAGCGGGTAGTGACCAACCACCTCTACAAACCTGGGGGTGCTGTCGCTAGGTGCTGCAGCTATTGAGATACTTCAGCTTGCCAGCCTGGCCTGGCAAGCAGCCTGAAGCTACTGTGGGGCCATCTGGGCCTGGACGCTCTCTGTAAACCTGTGCTGCTGTCGCCTTTTGCAGCAGCTGACGTTTGAGGCTTGCTGCCCCACACAGGAGCCTGGCTGTCCAAACCCGCGGCATGCAGTCTCTGGCACGTCTGCGACAGCTCCCTGGTCACTAGTGGAGGAGGTGGCATCTCACAGACTCTCATCTCTAGTAGGAGAAAAATGCAAGGAAGTGTTATGGTTGGGTGGGTTTTTTCCCCCTTTAAGTCTAGCATTTTCCCATTTGCCCTGTAAGCAGGCCTAAACTTTTTGGTATGCTCTTTTTATAGGAGTTCTTTCCTGTGTTGCAAGAAAGGCTACAGTGACACATGAAAGCTCATTAGATGTAGACCTTCACCTGCACAATGAAGCTTTTGTTTTTTTCTGTGGCACTGTAAGCTGAAGCTATTGCCATAAGACTGTATACCCTTCTTAGTACTGTGGATAAAGGAAATGTTAATTGGCTCAAAGGCTTCATGGTTTACTGAGTTTAATATGCATATTGGTAAATTAACATTTTAGCTTCATTGTATCACCTCCCTCATTTCACAATGGCATTTCCATAGATAATTAATTATAGGGGACTGGGTTGAAGTTCTGATTACTTCATAGACAGTGTATTGAGCGATAATGTAGTAGATGATAACCATTCAGCAGACTTTTTAAGGCTTGCTATACAGATTTTATAGCAGACTATAATGGTATGTTAAATTGTTTATTTACATTTTTTTAGAAAAATATAATAAACTTGTCAGAACTTTTATTCATTTCACCTCAGAAGCTGAAGAATTTTTCCAGCAGTGAATAACAATAATCCTAAATAATTTTCTGCTTGAGGCAAGCTTTGGTATAGTCCTCAGTGCAAGAGAGAGAAGTGAGAGTAAAATGGAAATATTAAGCAGCATCCTATTTTCTTTTTCCCCTCGTAAATATTGATGGCATTTTCTGATACCATCTTAATCTTTAAAAGGTAAAATCAAATATTCAGAACGTGTATATGACGCCTGCATGGATGCCTTCGACTGCCTTCCCTTGGCTGCTCTGATGAACCAACAATTCCTGTGTGTACATGGTGGCTTGTCTCCAGAGATCAACACCTTAGATGACATCAGAAAAGTAAGTCTGAATAGTGCTCAGGTATAATAAGTGAACAGTTAATTGCCAGCAATGAAACTTGAATAATTTCTGTCTTTCATTTGTGTAAGATGCTTGTGTGTCATTTTGACATTCATGTTGACACCACCTTTTAAAGGTCTTTTTAAATAGAACATAAAAGGAATTGCTGCAATTAGTCGTATTTTATTGAGGCAAGGAAATCACCAGCATCCGGTAAAACAAAGGATTTATCATCTTTGTGTTCTAAAAAAACCTTAATGTATTGAGTATATAAGTATTTAGAAGCGAATGAGTACATGGCATTAATTTATTTTAAGTATTAACTACTAGCACAGTGTAAGCACTCCATCTGATGATTCCCTGCACCTTGTTAGGCATTCTGTGCTTTCATGGAGGAGAGAGAAAAGTACCTGTAGAAAAAACTCACAATACTTAAAACATACAATAAAAAAGTATGGTATGATTACAATGAATATACTCAAAACAGCTTTTTTATTTTAAAAACAGTCCTTCATTCTCAATAGGTCCTGCCACATTTTTACTAGTACTGCACTTGAGTGCCTATCAGAGTGTCTAGGCAAGGAGAACATTGTCAAACAGTTTCTTCACGTAATCCAGTGTTGTTGCATGTTATCAAAGACTTTTTTTCAGGTGTTGTGTAACAGACAGTTGATATTTCTGAAAAGAGGTATTTAAACCATTTATTCTTAGTATTTCTAGCAGAAGAGATTTTCTTATTTCTTGCTTGCAGTTTGAGACTTGCATACATGGATGTATACTTCTGAGCCTTAAAGTTACTAAAGGATAAATTATATTCTGAGATTAATTTTTAGTCTACTAAAAAGTTAATGTAGTAAAAAACAAACAAACAAACAAAAAAACCACCAACAAACCCAACACACGCCAAAAAAAACCCA
The DNA here is from genome assembly GCF_000690775.1 of Eurypyga helias. NCBI lineage: Eukaryota > Metazoa > Chordata > Aves > Eurypygiformes > Eurypygidae > Eurypyga > Eurypyga helias. The sequence continues at coordinate 17,270 of NW_010273940.1, forward strand.
ACAACACTAGATCCAGTAATTACATGTTTTGGTTTAAAAGCAATTAGATTAAGATACTAGCTTCACTTTCAAGAACTACTGATTGTAAAGTTTTGTTTCTCAGGTAAAGGTTCACAATCTCATTAATCAAAAATACTCTCTGCCTAAAAATTAGCTGGCTTTGCAACAATGTAATGGCAAAGTAAATCTATTTAACTCTCAGGTTCTAGATTAGGGTCATTAACATCTTCACCCCCCACCCCAGTGCTGTCAGGTTTATTAATCTTT
>NW_010273940.1:17546-52905 GCF_000690775.1 Eurypyga helias
GTTTTGCATATTTATGAATTGTTATTCAATTTAAATGAATTAAGGTTACAAAAGCATTAACTGGTAGAGGACTGATATAAGTTAGAATTGTAAGTATGTTGTGAATATTTAATGATGAGGACACAAAGGTAAAATTATAGAGGTCTTACTAAAACTTTAACTAAATGTTGAAAGCGTGTGAAACCAATTCTTTGAAATTTTTTTTGGGGGGGGGGTGGTTAAGTTAGGTATGCTACTAAATTATTACTTGATCTTTCTGGTCAGAGTAGAGAATATCTTGGACTGCAAGCCTGATTTATACACCCATCTTAACAAGGGGTGTTTTTATGCTAAATGGCTCTTGCAGAAGAATACTGATTTTTAATATTTCTGTGTTTTGCTGTATTTTCTCTTATTTGCGGTATGATTCTAAATATTTGGGTTTTTTAATACCATTAGTCAGGCAGAAAGAGGAGATTTTAGCTGCTTAATTAGGGTTAACAACAAGAATGTCATGGCAAGATGCTGTAATGCAGAAGTGTCTTCATATTTACATACAGGTTTTTGTGAAAATGTGTTGAAATCAAAATGGGAACTTGTTTTGAAATAACAATTTTATATTTTCTTGAGGTGCCTCACATAAATTGAGTGCCATGATGTTTCAAAAATGACAAAATACAGAAATAACATCTTCTCTCTTGTCCACTGAAATGCATGCAAAAGACATAGGAACAGGGGAAAAAAGTTCACATAAAAATTCGTAGAGAATGGGAATTCACTGTATCGCATAATTTTCAGTTTTCGTTCCTTCTCCTCTTTGTCAGTGTTAGCAAGGAGTGTTTTGCTGTTGTTCAAAATCCATTGCTGTAAAGCTGAGAGCAACACAAAACTGAAAACCAGATTGCATTTGGGTCTTCGTTTGCCAACCCACAGAAAGAAAAATAGTAACCTTGCTTCAGTGTTTCTGTGATACATAGTAGAAAGAAGTTAGTATTTCTTTGTCTCCTATTTTTCTTAGTTAGATCGATTCAAGGAACCACCTGCATACGGACCTATGTGTGACATCCTGTGGTCAGACCCATTAGAGGACTTTGGAAACGAGAAGACTCAGGAACACTTTACTCACAACACAGTCAGGGGGTGCTCATACTTCTACAGGTGAATATTACCACTTTGAATGGGTTTCTGCATGTGAGCTTGTTCTGATTTTGCAGTATAAAATTTTACTTGAAGTTCATGACACTACTTAGATATTTAGGCAGTCTGCAGGCTTGCCTTGTTTTCAGGTAAATTCATATTTGATTGATTTGTATCTTGCTTTCACCCATGAGTGGGAAACCCTAAAACTACTTAATTTTATTCACCGAAGCCTATGTATTTGGCTTATTTCTGTTCTTGTAAATTAGGGAATGAATGTGTCCCCTGTAACCAGGGGAATATTAATTGATAACTTAATTTTTGTGTGCTATTGAAATGTTAAGAGATTGTTGAACATTTTGCAGGCAGTGGTTCTGTTTCGGCCTGTGCTAGCAACATGCAAGTCTAAGTTTTCCCAGCAAGGTCAGCAGAAGTTGAGGAATTTTAGTTACCTTTGAAAATCTCAACTTGAACATAACTGACCCATAGCTGTTTAGTAACACGTCAGCAGTGAATCAATGGCTTCCACCAGTAACCAGAGCTGATAGAATCAACCTCCTTGTTAGTAACATTAGCAGACATGTAACAGATGGCTTGAGTTTTAGAAATTAGTTTTCCAGGTCCTTTCTCTGAGCAGTAATTACCGCAGTGTGGGGATGGTCTGAGAACAAAGCGGCTTGCACTGCAGCCTGGGCTGCCAGCACGCACCTTTTGTGGGCAGGTCGTACTGCAGCCTTCGGATCGATAACATCTGGAAGGTGCTTGAGAAATGTGTTTGGTCTCATTATGAAAAAAGGTGTCAAACTGTTGCAAACAATTGATCTGTGCAGAAATGGGCTTATGACTCTGAGGGCTAAAATCATTCCTCTTCCTCTCAGCAGCACCAAACGCTTAGAGCATGCCTGGGACTCCCAGGCATTGCTCACTGCAAACAGTGAGTAATAGTGGTTTCCCCTCCTGAACCTCTCTTACAGAAGTGAAAAGCCTTGCAAACATGCCTTGTGCTTAGATACAGGTCTTACTATATACCAGAACAACTTTTAGGGCTTTTTTCCAGAGCTCTGTTTCTTACAATTACCATAAAATTTTCCTAAAATATGTATTGGTTTCCTCCTGAAAATATATCGGATCTAGTCTGTGTCCTGACTCATATTCAGAAACATATTTCAGGACAAGGGGAAGTAGTTGGAAGATACCTAATGGTCAGCCCTGCGTGAGGGACATGTAACTGCTTAATGGCGACTAGCTTGGAGTCATGTTAACTGAGATTATATAAAGGCAAGTGTTACTGTTCAATGAAGTGCATAGTTGCTCTGGAAGGTCACTAATTGCTCATCTAATGAGAATTACTGGCAAAAAAGGTATCCATCGGTGTGCAACATCTAATTCTGTTTGCCTTTTCTAGTTAATTCCTGAGAAAAGGAGACCATTTCCCTCAACAGATAGCTCAGCTTGTAAAGGAAGGACTGTATTATGTAGTCCTCCTTCAAGTATTTCTGTTGATAGGGTAGACTTTGTTTATTTTTCAGTGAATAAAACTTCTTAGTTTCTTCAGTCATTTCCAGAATGGAAAATTAGAAGCAGTGGGCATGTTAAAGGAAGGTCAGGAAGATTTCAGACACATATGTAAGCCAGGGAAATGATTTCTAGATGATTAAGATCTCTTATCAATTGCAGAAAATAACAGTAATAAATAACTTTCCTTTGATCAGACACGTTCATTATAATGGCAAGTTTCAAGAGACTTTCCTCTGATTTAGTTATTTCCAATAACAAAATACTATAAGGAAAATAACAGTAATGTGGCTTTCTAACTGTCTACATGCAACATGTTAACAGGACTTCCCAGCTCTGTGGTACATGAAATCTTCTCCATTCAGCCAAAACTGATTTGTAAAATGTCAAGCCATTTGTGTGAGCTAATTCCACGTGAGAAAGTATAAAGACTAGCATACAGTAGTCTGACAATCTTCTCACTGCATTTCTTACGTGACTGCTCATGTACAGCCTTTTGAATTTCAAACTGATGTTTTTCTTCAAAAAACTTTCTTATGTGCAAGAGTTCTTGAAACTGTTACGGGTAGCACTGTGAACTGTCAGATCTTGAAACCATGGGCCTAACCTGTCATTTAGAGATGTAAAGGACCGTCAGCTTAAGTTCTTTGTACCTTAAAGTGAACAAACTTTGTAGTCATGGTCATGTTTGAGGCAATTTCATGAAAAAGTAAAAATAATGAATGAAGTACTAGTTGTGTAGCTGTTTTTTAATTACGAGTTAAGTGAAGTTTTTCTTTCATCCTTACGCAGAAAAATGTTCTGTTCAGGGACTGTTATGAACAAGAGGGAATTAATTTGTCCCTGATTGATATTCTCTGCTCCCCCAGGCTGCAGAGGGGGGTCTCTGCTCCCCCGTGACCCTCCATGGCTGCAGGGGCACAAACCTGCCCTCTCATCATGGACTGCAGGGGAACCTCCTGCCTTTCCCCCATGACCTTGGTGTCTGCCTGGTTTTCTTTCTCACATCCTACTCCTTTCTCCTTCCACTCCTCTTTTCTCTGTTTCCACTTCTGGTTCCCTTTTGTCTTCCCCTCTTAAATACATTAATCACAGAGGTGATGGTTGGCTCAGCCGTGGCCAGAGGTGGGTCTGACTTAGAACCGGGAAAGTTTCTAGTAGCTTCTCACAGGAGCCACCCCTATAGCCCATCCCCCACCACACAAACAAAACACACTTGGCACAATATACTGCTATTTATCGTCTTGAGAATGACTTCTTTCAGTGACCTGAGAGCCTGAAGAAGTAAGACGGACAAATCTTCTCTCTGAAAATAGTATTAACTTGTGGAGACACAGCTGCGCAGTGGGTTTAGGCAATTGGGTCATGAGGAGAACTCTCTTTTCTAAGCCACTCTAGGAGGATAGGGAATGTCATCATTCCCATAAGATTTACTGGATGGATGAAGAATTAAAATGTTCTTTCATTGCATTCAGACAGAGTTACTGTGAGCATGCCTGGTCCTAGCCGTGCAAAATTGCAATTGGATCCACACCCGGCTTCTTTCATTTCCTTTCTGACAAAGCTGTGGTAAAGAATGTAGGGAGTTTGGTTGCACCACTGAGTTAATTAGCAGTGTCCTATCCTATGTGTAAAGTACATCAAGGGCTTCCTATCATTGGTAAGCACATGTGCAAGCTTAACAGTCACTTTCTGGGATCATTTATGTGTATAAGACTTTGCTAATTACTGGCTGTTAACAAGAGCATGAGAGTGGTCGATGGATGGCCTCAGAAGAAGAGCAGATACTCAGAACTTTTCTGCAGGTATGGTGTTCCAGCCTCTTGGGTTTTCTTAGGGAGTTGAATATCAGTTCTTAAAGAATGTTGAGATTTATAAAGTTTTTGGCTGTTGACTACATGGTTACAGTTTTCCAAAGCATTATAAAACCAAAGGCAGAAATGGTTAGCAGTGGCAAGTGACTGTACTGAAGACTTCTCTAAGGACTTAATTTGCAATCCTTAGATAGCAGTGAAAGGGTTTGGCCTTACAGGTGCTCTGGGGTAGAATAATAATTTTGGCACTGCCATCATTTCAGTGGCTTACTCTAAAGGCATGTTAAGTTTGTGAGTATCCAAGGATTAGAGGAATGTCTACTAAAAGCATTTGAAGATTGTAGCGTGTTTCACCTTAGGGTAAGAGGCACAGTTGGGGTATGAACGTTGGGATTTTTTTGCGGTAGCAGCATTTTAGACAAATTCTTTTGCCCACTTTTCTACTCTTCGTTCTTGCAGAACAGGAGGTTTTTGATGCCCTCCCATTATCTGCCCAGCTGTATTGGTAGAATAGCTCATGTGCTCCATGAGACCTGGGAACACATCCAATTTATAAAGAATGACTCTGCAAAAAAGATATGTGTTTATTTGTTCTAATCCCATGCAGTTCCGTGCTCTAGTTCTCAGTGCAGCTCTGCAGACAGCACAGCTAAGGGCAAGAAAAAGCAGGTGGGAAGAGATGTTCTGGAAGCTGCCTAAGACATCAGAGCCTTTGCCTTTGGAGACAAGTGTGAGGTCAATGGGCTTTGCTGAAAACCTGTTTTTTATGTGCAGGCATTCTTAGAAAAGCTAAACTTGAATGTCATCTTTTTAAATAAATATTTACATCTCTGCTTTAATGGTATGATGAAGGATGGGGGGGGTGGGGGTGGGGGAAGGAAGTCAACAAAAACCAGATTAAATCCATCCAGTTTTCCCAGTTATTGGTGAAAGACCAATTTGAAAATATCTGCCATTTTGGTTCATTTTAGCAAGTTATTGCTGCTTCTTCAGAACTGCATAGAAGTAATCAGTGATCATATAAAGGAGATTTCAGAACTAGTAAACTATGTATGAGGCATTTTAATGAAGTAAGAATGCCAAAGTGGGGAATAACAGTCACATACTCCATGGAGAATAACATCTCTAGCTCAGCGGTGGGGTATTTTGTTTTCTACATAAAAAATTCTGTGATTCAGCATGACACGTGAAGTGCAGGCAGAAGGCTGGGTCGTTCTGTAAAAGCCTGTTGGGGTGGTGGCGGGGGGGTGTTCTGTTTGTTTTCCCTCTTGGCCAACTGCTTTGTTTCTGGCTCATCTGAATTACAGTCTGGGGTCTGCAAAGTAGGGCAAAGAGAGTGTTTCTGGAAGGGTAGAGCCTGAAAAAAATGGTAGGGAATGTGATTACAAAATTATAATTTTCATTAAAAATATTAGGAAAAAACAATCCAAGCAGAAGTCTTTTGTGTAAAAGCTTTTTTTATGGTAGCCTTTGCCATAATCTCTGTTTTGTTGGACTTCCTACTGTTTACCTGGAGAGGCATGTGTTTTGGTTTTGAGGAATATTGTTTAATATGAAACTGCATTTGGGCAGGAGCAAACAGATGTTAAAAAAGTGCTGGAAATTATAAAGCCATGTATTGTCACAGCTGGTATAGATGGATGTAGTGAAAACTTAGCTTCTCCCCAGCCCCTGCTTCAACAAGTAGCTGAAGAAAAATGTCTGAGAGTTGCTTTGTCTTTTTCAAAATAAAATATCCAGATAGACTTCTCGTGGGTTGTAGTGGTCTGGGTAGTATGAGTGCTGGCTCATTACAGATACCATGTTCTTCACTTAGAAGAGAAGATGGCAGCCAGGTTTTTTATATGTGTGTGTGTGTGTGTATTTTCATGGAGTACTATTTGGCATCTCTGCCTTTCTAGGTGTGGGCCCTGTAGAATCAGCCAAATTCTGCTAGTGGAATTCTATTGTCCACGGATTTGTGAAGAATAAGATAAATAAGGAATTACAACAAACAAACAAAAAACCACAAGAACTTTTGTACTTTGAAATGGAAAGAAGAACCTATCATGTCTATTTAGGAGCATTTTTTACCACTTCATTGTATCTTCTTTAAAAGCAGTACTTAACACTGGATGAAAAGAATACTATGGAAAAAAGCAGAAATAGGCTAGACATTTTGAGCAGCTGCACTGATAATGAACATAATCAACTGTCTATCAGATTTTTCATTATAGACCCCAATTTTCAGAAGTTAATGTAAAAATTTCTAAACAAAATGTACAATAAGTCTACATTTAGTCACAATTAATTATGAAAAGAAATGTATGCAAATTAGTTCTCATTTGCCAGTGGTTTGAATGGCAGCCTGTCAGCATTTGAGATCACTGCAGTTGCCAAAACGGTACCCCATGTAATTTGGGATTTGAAATTATTTTATAATGGCAAGCATTTTATACAATTCCAAGTACCAGTCCTGCAACTGAGAATATATGCTAGATGGGGCAAATCCAAACCCAGCAGTATACGCATCCTACTGGGTTTGTAGCTTCTAACTGCAAATGACATTTCAGCTTCAAAATATCCAGGGAGGTTGGAAGCAAGCACTAGCATTTCTTTCTCTGAATAAGGTGAAACAAATTGTACTGTCAAACCCAAAAAGGACTGTCCTGAAGAGGGAGAAAAGGGAAAAGCTTTAGGTGTCATCTGGATAAAGACTCCCAACCCAAGGTTTTGCCAGATCTGTGAGGTAATTTTTATTCACAGAACAGTTTGGGTTGGAAAGGACCTTAAAGACCATCCAGTCCCAACCCCCCTGCCATGGGCAGGGACACCTTCCACTAGACCAGGTTGCTCAAAGCCTCATCCAGCCTGGCCTTGAACACTTCCAGGGATGGGGCATCCACAGCTCCTCTGGGCAAAATTATTCCAATGTCACTTCTCCTTTATCCTCTTCCATCAGTGTTCTTTGTTCTGTTTTGCTGTTCCTACAATTGGCTTTTGACAGAGGAAGCCAGGAAGTTTTGGCTTTCTTGTGTTGTGTATTAAACTGCTGACAACAGAAGGAGACAGGTTTTGCTTTTTGTCTTGAAGTGATAGGTGGCCATCACACATCCTTGAATGCAGGTATGGAGGGTCATCAGCTGGTTAAAAGCAAGAAGAAAACAGTCATTATGGGAGGAAAAAAAACCCTTATTTTTGAAAGCAGCAAATGGAGTAATTTTAACTTGTGTAACATTTTTTTAGGTGTAATTTTAAATAGCTTTTCCCTAACAGTATTCCCCACTTGTGCTATCAAAACTACAAACAGGTCATGCTATGTTTTGCTTTTCTTGTATATGTTTTTCATACATGTTCAGTGTCTTAAACAGTAAGAATGGGTTTCAGGGTGCTGAGGTTGCCAGAAATGGCTCCTCTTCTCTCCTTGAAAGCAACACTGCCCGTGTGCAGTGAAAAACATGATAAGGAAGTTCTCACCACTTTCACCCAATGATTTTCACTCACACAGTAGAACACGTCTCAGAAAGATATATTCGGTGGACACGCTTCTAGGTTTCGGAAGTCACAGAATTTACATTTTAAGGATGTAAAGGGGAAGGATAATTCATGTTTACTAGGGAGATTAAGTTCAGAAGATCAAACATCTTCAGTTTGGAGATTGATTTGCCTTTCTTCTCTCTCTCTCTCTCTTTCTGCACACCAGCTTATTTGGTGTCCATAAGCAGCCTGTAGTTAGTGTGCGAGGAGGTTTGCTGCTGCGAACAACTGTTATATCACATTTTTCTTTTTCTGAGTACATTGAATCTTAAAGTATAATGAAAGAAATTACTTTCTTTCTGACTAGCAATGAGGCGATTGTTACATAATGAATATTGCAACTTTCCAGCGTTCCTCTCCATGCAGTTTTGGGATGGGAGAAATGAAGGTGCTGCTTCTAGTCTTGTCTCTACTTTAATCTGCCTGCAGAGCAGGGGCTGATTTCATGAATGATGCATGTTGGATGAAATGTTTTTTGAAAGCTAGAGCTAAATGTGGTGCTTCTGATAATACCATAACAAGTGCTTTTGTTTTCATCCAACAGTTACCCTGCTGTATGTGAATTCCTACAGCACAATAACTTGTTATCTATACTCCGAGCTCATGAAGCCCAGGATGCTGGGTAAGTATGTGTGGAGAGGGGGCACTAATCATGAATAATGGCTTACTGTTGTCAAACAGAGCAAGGAAAGAAAGAACTACTGAGTCAGAATGAACCGGAAAACTTAAAAGTTGCAACAGCTCCCTTTTTATTAATGCTATAAAAACTATTAAATGCTATTAGAATGTCTTTTACATTATTATTGCTGACTTACAGGACTTAATGAATCATATATCTCGCTTACTTAGCCTTAGTGATTTTAAGTGGCATTACATGACCAAAAATTATTTGGATGGAAAGGAAAGGGAAGGAAAACAAATACAGCTCAGAAAAAGAAGTTTTGCAAATGGCCTGAGACTTCTGACACACTGATTGCCACGATGCCTGGGAAGCAATTTGGCTCACAAAGGCCAGAACTGCCATCTCTTAACTCTTTCATACCTATCTGAAACTTGTGGGCCTACTAGTTTTACGCTTTATCAAGAAAATAAACCTGTAGACCTCAACAGCCAGACAAAAATGGTTTTATGTAGGAGTACCATTAATGAATTTAAGGAGTTTATTAAGACTCTGTGCTCAGAAACAGTCCAGTTCAAGCACCGTGTGCTTTGATGGTTCCCTCATGGAACTATTGCCAGTGTAAAGTGTAACTTTTTACACTGCTTAAAAAAATTATAAAAATTATCTATTTATTAAAATGCACCATACTTGTGAGATTTTAATGAAGGATTGGTATCTGAATAAATAGCTTTGCGTAAGTTATTAACGTGTTTATTTGGAGGTAGAAACTTCAGCCAAACTGAATAGTAATAAAAGATAAATAGCAAGATTGTAGGAATTAGGTTGATATTCACTATGTATATAAAAAGTTAGTCTGAATGTTTGAATTGTCACATACTTAAAACCCTCAATGAAATTAAAAGCAAGATATTACTCTGCCAAAAATAAGTGACATAAAATACCCAAGGGTAATGAAATTTCATTTTTATTGCTTGCCAATGAAGGGGAAAAAATATTTTTTAGAAGGGATTGCATCGAAACTATAAAATTATTTCAGTGCAACTGTAGTGGATGTTTGCCAAATTCTTCAGTTTCTTGTAGCTGAAGACTAAAGAATCTTGGTGGTTTTTTTTTTTTGTTTGTTTGTTTGTTTTTTAGTGTGACTTGTGTCTCCGTAAGACAAAAGTACTGTTTGGTTGGTTTGCTTCCAATTACTTGACAGTTTAATGCTTGATTGATTATATGTTGGCCCAATAAGCCTTTTATTTTTCATCAGGCAGCAAGGTTAGGTAATGAAAACAATGCAAGCATTATTAAACTAGCTAATAAATAGACTGGGTGAAATTAGGCACATCACTGAAAATATTGCTCTCCCTCCTTCCTCTCCCCTTCTCCGTACTTTCCATCTCCCCTGGTCTTGTCATCACTTGTGTGCCCAGAGAGGGCAGGCAGTTGGAGGATCACGGAGGATGTGCAATTCTCTTCTGAAGGCGGTACCATACATCTCCAAGGCTCAAGCTGGTGCTTGCCTTCACCCTCAGTCCCATGGATGGAATATATGGGAACATCCTGGGATGCACACACATAGAGGCCAGTTGGCTCCAGGGACAGGCACTGAGCAAATTCATAACCCAAACCAGCTCTAGCTCACTAAATTTTGGTCAGAGGCACAGTTTTGGAACATGGAGTGGATCCCTGGCCATCCCAAATGGATATAATGAATAAGCCTGCAGGAAATATTTTTCTCCTTGGCTTTAAAAAGCACATATGCATGTTTTTATATTGCCATTTGTTAACAGCCCTTGCAGTAACGTACTAGGGTTTTCTGCACCACATTTGGTCAGTGACAAATACACATACAAAATTGGGCAATAATTAATATCTTCTTTCCTTGTAGGTATCGTATGTACAGGAAAAGCCAAACAACAGGCTTCCCTTCACTAATCACAATTTTTTCAGCACCAAACTATCTAGATGTATACAATAACAAAGGTAAGAATTTAATTCCTGTTAATATACAGTAGTGTCTACTTCTCTTTACTCAAATATATTACATATATGTTACAAATATATTACGTATCACTTCTTTTCTATTTATCAGTTCATGCCCACGTTCTTCCTCTGTTTAATAGTTCATGCCCATTCCATTTATTACATAATACAAATCTAATTAAATTTATTACAGACAGATGTATGCCTCTGAACATAACTGTAGATTCTAATATGCCTTAGGATATTTCTGTATTTCAACTACAAGTTATTAAGTAAATGTTACACAGGAAGCAGAACTGAAAACAGATCTATTAACTAAGAGAAGGATATTAAGAAATGCTGTGGGTGAGCTGTTCAGAGCCCAGTCTTCCTTATAATTAATTATTTGTCCCTTTGCTTCTTTCCAATAAAATTAATGGAGTTTGTATATGCAATCCCTCCAGCCAGCTAACAGACTTTTGACAGGATAAAGCATAGGATAGGTATTGACTGAGTTCCTTTGTTTTGACAGTTTTTAATCAATTGAAAACTATTATTTAGGGACTTAAATATCATTAGCCAAAATAAACAAAGCTTACTGCACAAACAAGCAGTCACTGGTCACCCTATAGAGACTCCACTGAATACAAGTGTTTGCAGCTTCTCTGAGTTTTACTTTATTGCATGCCCTGAAATGTCCTCTAATGAACTGGGGAAAAAAAATCATGTTTCTAAAAATAAAGCATTCTAATGTACCTGTCCTCCTGTACCTTGAAGTGAGCAGTAAAGTTTACTTTCTCCTGTTCCCCCTGAAGTTAGTTATTTGTGTTCCTCTGTGAGCAAAACCAAATAATTTTTTCATGGTGATATTCCTAAAAGTAGCTCCACTGCAAAGAAACTGATCTTTCTTGAGAGGAGACATTTTTAATTTGGATGCTTGCCTACAAAGAAGTAAGACATTTTTTATTTTTTTTATTTTTTTTAACTTGTAAAAGAAAGCTTCTTCAGGTATCATTTCATATTATAAAACTTACAATCTAAAAGCTGTTACGCCATGAAGTGTGTGCAAGGGAAGGAAACACTTCACTGTTAGATGAGGAGGCTTGTACACTTCAGTGTTCTCTGCGTGTTAACCTGTGGAAAAAATTAGTAAAAGCGTTCTGCAAAAACCAAGCAAGCACAGCTGTCGGTACCTACTTTGGCAAAAGTCAGTACCTCTGCTAGCAACCCAAAAAGCGCAGGATGAACCAAGGAATGTGTTCGTTTTCTTGGCAGCGTCGTTCCTGTTGGTGGAACAGTGTGTTTACCCCCTGGGTCGGCTGCTTTGGCGGGGGTCTGCACGCAGTGAATATTGTACTGGTCTGAAGTCAGGTGACAGGAAGTGTTCGCCTTTTGTCTCTTAAGGCATGGAAGCAGTTCTGTGCGCATGAAGACAGTGGGTGAACAAGGTGAGATTTTTGTCATGAAGGCAAATGTTAAATGTAAAGTAAAGATTGATAATATTCAAAATCCTGAATTTGAAACCACAGAGCTTGGGTGGTGAAGAGAAGTGCCTCTCCATTCTCCGTTTCGGAAGACGCGGTCATTTCCCTTGTTTCAGGACGCTCCGCTGTGGCAGGCAGCTCTTTAAACTGGTGGAAAGGCTTTTCTGGTGAAAGGCTGTAGGCCGGGGTGCCACTCGTAAGACTTGTATGTTTCGAGGCTGACCTTTAGCAGCTTTGTAATGAACTTCTGTTGGGTTTAACTGCCTCCTTTTCTCTCTTTAGAAATTTTGATGCATTATTTCATGTGACTTGGCATTTAAAGCGCATCATGCATAGCTTTTCATGCTGCATTGCTCATGCATCTTCCTTTGGATAGCATTTGGGTGCTTGCTTCCCTCTTCAAGAAAGAAAAACACCATCATCCTCAATCAGTCCAAAACATGGCTACTTGTTGGCTTCCTTGATTTGCAGCAGATGAATTAACTAAGGACCCAGCTTCTGACTGATTTCAGGAGGCGAAGGAAGGTTTTTTCATTCAGAGGTGTTACAGGACAGTGGATCTAGCTGACTCCATCGTGCACTGGTGCAGAACCTGATTTAATTTTACAGATCATTTGGGAGTTTGGTTACTGTCAGTCCTTGAAAAAGGAGTTACTCTTCTACTAGTAAGTGCCTTCCTTTCTAGTATGTATTCTTGGTATGCTTCTGGTTGTCACTTAGCTAATAAAGTCACCCTAAATAAATTCCTGAGAGGCTTCATCTCCCACTGACATGAATGGGTCATTTTTAAATGCAGTGTTAATTAAGATAATCCTTTTTTTTTTTTAAAGCTGCAGGGGGCCAGAAATGCTCATTTTCATCCCCAGGTTGATAGTACTCATACCCATTAAAGCAGATGTACTTTCTTCTACTTGTTCAAAGCACTTAAGAAGGAGTGGGCTTGGTTGCCGACTTTATCCAAGGACTTATTCAGTCCTTGCTGGAGAGCAGTCACTAAGATCAGGTATGTCCTCGAAGAGCTGTAGGGAGGCAACATTCCCAGAGCAGGAGGTGTGGCAGAAGTAGCTGAAGACAACCCACCCAAACAAGACCATGTTCAGCTTATCTGCTGTTAATGATGCTGCTGTGGACCTTCTGCATGGTCTGTCTCACAGTACCAACCCATCACAGGAATTTCTTGGCTTTGCTCTGCTGGATTCTGGCACTGACAGAAGTTTTCTGTATCCTTTTGGGTTACTGGCCATTGCCTTGTGAAGGCTGCGTATGCATGATTCGTCCTTCACGTGGCAGCTGGTCGTGTCGCAACCCCAGCCCACACGTATACATAACTTCTGGTGCCAGAGGTAGGTTTTTCAATTAGGAGGCTCCTGTCGGATTCCCTGTGTAGTTAGTGGAGACAGAGAGTCAGGCTTTCAGGGTGTGATTCACGGACTCAGAAACTGCCTAGATATGGGAAGCCTAGTGTCCCTCCTCTTTTCAAGACTCTCCTTCTTCATTATTGTTATTAATACCTTCCATATTCATTATAATAGACAGCATTGCCAAAGGGGAGGATTTCATACCTTTTTCGGCAACCTCTGAGCTCCTGTTCAGTGTCTTCATAGCTTTCGCAAACATTTCTGCTCTCATTTATGTTATTAAGAGGTATAAAGAAAAGGATAACTGAAGATTATTATTAAATGTTGTTACAAGAAATTCCAGTGCATTAATGATTTTCTAAGACTACTCCTTCTGGAGAGGATCAAAACTCATGCAAGAAGCTAAATGTTAATTGGATTGTGATAGTTACCTGTGACTTCAGGGCCTCAGAGGAAGGCTGTAATGATCAAGAAACTTTGAGGAAGTTGTGTGAGTACAGGTTTACCCCTGGATTCAAGGGTGCCTATCACCAGGAGAGATTCTCTATAGTAACAGAATAAGAGGGTGCCAAAAATTACTGCACTGTGTGGTCTCCTGGTCTTGTACTGTGCCTAAACTTTCATTCCTGCATTTAGTATTTCTTAATACCTTCATTAGGGCTTGCCACAACAGGGGAAGGAAAAAAAAAAAAAAGGAAAGCTTTTACAGAAGCTGCACAGAGGCAAGCAATTTATTTATAAATCATGGGCAATACTTCATATTTTAGTGTCTGGCTGTTACTCCAGTAAGTGCATGCTTTTTGGCTGAGTGAACAATTTTAACTAACTGTCCAAAGACAGACTATTATCTTTTGAACCCTTTAAAAAGATTAGGTTTTGTAGTGGTGAAGCTATCAAAACAAAAAAAGTCTCCTTCAACGTGCTGTAATATACATATGGTGCTGCTGAAAGGAAAAGCAGATGAAGGAAAGAATCTGTGAAAAGTATGCAGGCAAGTTTGGGATACTAGAAAAATCAAAACCAGCTGTACATTGGTATGTTTGTTAATGTATCAGATAAGTAATGCTTCAATGAAGCATGGATAAAGTATCAGCATGTGGTATGTCACAGATACATGTTAAGAAATGTACCTGATGCAAATGGATTTAGCAGGAAAATTATTTTTATATTGGAAAAAGGCAGAGTAATATATCTGGAAGACAAAGATGATCTTTGAGAAGTAATAGCACTTTGGGAGAAAGAAAAGCGGCGTAATCTTCTGTTTGCCCTATCAGTTTTCTTTAATGCTTTATCTCTGCTGTTGTGATGAGGCCTTGTCATGGAAACAAAAGCTTTTAAAGAGGACCTGTCAGGATATCTAGGCCATTTCATTGCCAACACAGAGAAGTTTGCCAGAAGAGACTTTTGCAGTCTGTTGATAAAATCTTGAATGCTGTTTTGCTGGTTTTTTGGAAGAAGCAACGGCACATGTAAAATCAAAATCGTCAGAATTCTCTACTGGAAGATTTTCCCAACTGCAATTAGCTCTGCTTCTGTACTGGTTTATTTACATCGTTACCTTATATAGCAAATAATTTTTTCCTTTGATAATGTTTAAACTTCTTAGGCATTTTGCTAACCCCTATCTCTGACCTGTCATGGGCAGAAAACGCTGTGGTTGCTTAGCAACTCTGCAGGAGGAGAAGGCACTGTTCCCAGTTGCACCGTTAAAGCTGAAGTTAATTTGTCATTAAATCCAAAATTGAAATTCCTTCTTAAGTGTGAGAATTTTGAGATAATTTGAGAGACCTTTCACTGCATTTATTTTCAAAATTCAGGATGAGCTTTCTGAAAAAAAATTACAAAAAAACCCCCAAAACTTATTTGCTAAAGTTATTTTGAGGCTGTTTATCTAAAAACATGGAGTTCACTCTGAGCTAGTATTTCTAGCATGCTTGTTATTTTTTTCCTCTGGTGGAAATGTTATCATGTTAATTTATACTGAAAAAAGATTCTGCAGATCTTGAAGAAAGATATATAATGTCTTTGGGTAATTCTGAACTATCTGTCACACAGTTTAATGTTGTTCATGTTGTTTAAGCCCTTAATTCACCTCCCAACATAGAGATTTTTAAAGTGCCAAGGGGGTCTGGGACATCCGCTGGGATGTGACAGGTGTGACACAGGAGACAGGGATGATCTGAGCTCATCTTTAACTGAGCGAGACCGAGGAGATACCCCAGGGGGTCTCAGATGGCACTAGGTGCTTATGTTTGACCCTGCCTGAGAATGGTAGAAGAGCTATCTCCATTTCTCGCTGAAGGAAGGAGGTTTCTTACCTGCACATTTTCACCAACCGTATTTCCAGCCTTAGGTACCTACGTTAAATGTTAAAGCTAAACAGTACAAATGCCCTTTGCCTGCTGCATTAGTGTTTCATTTCACTCTAATGTAATTTCTGCACCCAGTATCTCAGTTTACTAGCATTGGCAAGAGGATAATGTCATTTGTGATATCTGCACATCTTCACTTTACAGAACATTAGCTTCTAAAACTCATTTACAACAGCAAGTACCAGAATTAGGTTAAAATGTGTGTGACTGTTAAGAATAATAAAGATTCTTGCTGTGCTTGGTGATTATACACAATAAAACTGCGGCTGGTGGCTTGGTCTGCTAGCATATGTCTGAGTATACGTTTGGAATGAAAAGTATAAAGGTTGCAGCCTGGAATAACAAGCGAAAGTTGGAGAGAGTCAGGTTTTTCTCAGCAGCAGGTTTCATAACCAACGGAACCCATCCCGCTTTCTTCTGGTTCCTCCATCAGCGATCACGTGGCCTGTAGTTATGTAACAGTCAGAAGACTCCTGCTCTTTCAGGGCAGCTGGGGTCTCCTACAGCTCCTGAGACGTCAAGTTAATGTGGACTAAGAAATAAAGCAGCGGTGAAACTCCCAAGCCTTTTCTGAGCCAGCGGAGGTGGGGGAGGGGGGGGCGGAAAGGAGCTATGACCAAAAGAAAGCAAGGACTCAGAAGAGCTCAGGGCAACTCCTGATGTTGTCTGAGAAGCATTTTCTTCTTGGTCCAGGTAGTTGTCTTCTCTGACTGCTAAGCAGTAGTCAGAACTGCACAATCGTAACAAGAACCAGTTTTTCTAACGTTAAATATCATCTTCGTTAGTTACCTAATAAAAATATTTTGTATACGTTGTACTTGTAAATGGAAGATTTTAAATTAAAAATTCAGAAGTGTATTTGTGATAGTGGTAACTACCCTAATTTATTCTTTTAAAAGTAGGGTTATTTTAGAAGATTTCTGTCTGTGTCATTACACTGCTCTGTTGTATAGTGTTATTTTACTTCAAGTGGCTTTTGAAGGCATTTGTGGAGGATCTGTACATGGCATTTAGGGAGGAGAATAGTTTATAAAATACTGATACCAGAACTTGCTTTTGTAAGATGTTCCGGTATAAAAATCAATGAGGTGGTGTGAAGATTATTTTTTTTTTACATTAATCACAAAATAAAGTGTCCTTTTAAAAAAATAAACACAAACAAACAAACTAAAGCCATTTATGTTTATTTTGATGTTTTCCAACTCTTCCGTTTATGGTGCAGGCTTTTTCAGTGGCCAGTTTTAAAAGTTCCTTATGAAAATTATTTATTCAATTTTCACAGAATGTAGAAATAGATATAATGGATAAATTGAAGAAATAGTGGGAAGGGGAGAACCACCTCAGCTCACTCAGATGATTAATTTGAAGTTATAGTCCTTCTAAATGAATATTCACTAACATTAAGTGGTCCTTTTTGTGTGGTTTTGACTCATTTTTGCTGTAAAGGCGCAAACTTTTTTTTTTTATTATGCAGTTGTGTCACTGTAATAGGAGAGTGAATTTCTATCTGTCATGTAATTTCATCCAAAAAGTGATGGAAATATTAAGAGCACTGACACCGCTTTTCTCATTTTTGCTAATAGCACTATTAAGCCATTTTTATTTTACTGAGCAGCAGAACGGCTGCCAACTGTCAGACTAGGATGGGCAAAGAGTCAAATGTGGTTTGTTTAAATGGAGGGTGTCTGTCTGGCACAGGTTCACATAAATGTTAGCGAGCCGTTTGCTGTGTCTGTCAGTGCGCAGGCCTCAGAAGCTCCCAGGTCACTCTCATCAGCCACAAAATGGAAGACATTTAGCAACCTATTGTGGGAAGCAACAGTCTAGTTCATCAAAAATGTTTCTTGTCTGATTGACACACATTTTAGTCAACAGGAGGAGATGAATAATGAGGAGAAATTGTTCACCCCCTTCAGCAGCGTTGAGATGCACTGCATTTCCTATGGTGCTGTGCCATATTGCAGTCATGCACCTTCATTGCTGGCTGTTAAGTGACAGCCCCTGGAACTGTGTTCCTCCCTGCGGAGCCACAGGAGGGAAGGCTGGAGGAAAGCAGAAAACAAAGTATGATATACCAGACACAGAGAAAGAGGTGTGTTTCTGACGTACTTTTGATTCATGCTGTTTCATCATTTATGAGGGCATTATCGTGTGCTGCTTTCTTGATTTGTTTTTCTTTGACTGAAGGTGAGGAGGACCATTCTGAAGGTCACTGGTTATTAATTCCCATCAGGATGGTTTTGTTCCTAGCTTTAAAAGGCCAGTTGAAGATGATGTATGTAAAGGTACATACATGTCTTCCAGCATGTTCAGCATATTGTCTCTAGTGCAGAAAGTACTGACAGCTCACCTACAGCTACAGAACTAGAAGTGCTAGTGATGAGCAGCAGGATGCAGTGAAGTCAGGGCTGCCTAGGTGAGAGTAAGCATCTGAGCGCCGATCGCTGCATGTAAACATTAGTAGTGAGATGGCCACCAAACTTTGTGTAATGTTCCCTGAGCTGCCTTTTAAAATGTGCAACCCCACCCTTATTTTTCCATTAAAAATGGGACGTGCCAGCACCTTGTAGAGTGGATGGAAGCTTCAGCTTGTGGTGTCTTAGTCCCATGTTGATTAATGATCCTGCCTGCATTCTCCTGTAACTGTATTGTTCAAAACTTTCATGTCTTCATGTTCAGGGTAGTTAGGAGTCCGTTTAGGTAGTCATCTCAAAATTACCTTTTTCTCCATGAGCAAAGCAATATTTGCTCTTCTGTTTCATAAATGGCTCTGTTCGTGTCCAAGAGCACATGTACTCTGCATCTGTGCAATTTAGAAATTACTGAATGTCAGGAAAGATGCTGTAAATTAAAATATACCCTAATTAGGTTAGAGGTACTGTTACTAGGTCGAGTAACAACATTATTAAGATTTTAAATTACATCTGACTTTGCAAGAAGAAAAAACCAAAAACCAACTAACCAACCGAACAAAAACCAACCAACCAACAACAACCAAAAAACCAACACCACTGCAGAAGGAGAAGGAATGAGACTTAGTTTTAATCTTTCCTAGGCTGAGGTAGTTGGCCCATGAAGCAAATAGTACAAATCCAGCACTGGATGATATTTCTTAAAAGCTCTCCCTCAATATGTTCTTTTAAAGCCAACAAACAGATCTGTGATATAAACAGATATGTGGTACAAACAGCTGCTGAACACCTTTCTGTGTTCTTCCAGGCAGTCTGAATGAATGGCCTGAGGTTTGAGTAGTCTGCAGCACCCTGATATCCACTTATTGCTATAAAAAATTTCAAAAGAACATGAAAGTCTAGATTTGGTGTGGAATGTAGTGTTAGTGTAGCATTGGGCAAACTTCACGCTTTGGAAAATGGCTTTTGGTAAGAGGAGTTTTCTTGACTTATTGTAGAGTTCATTTTATTTCTTCTGCTGTGTTTTCAGCTTGATTACTTTGCTCCTCCCTGAGCAAATTGATATTAACTCTTTCTCTCCTGCCTGTGCTCTCTGTCCCTTCAGTTATACCCAATAACATGCAGCCTTTCCCTCTTTCATCTGACTTTTGACTGCACTGGGCCTGGATACAACTATCATCTCTTCTAGAAATAAATAGCTGTTTCTTACTGATAGGCTTTGTAATACTTTGATTTACTTTGTTCTGTTATATTGCAAAAACAGGTTAATCAGATCCTGTTTCAGATACGAACCTGAAGACCATTAACACTGAACTTGGCAGAGTGCTTTAAAAATGTTATGGCATAACATGCCATATGGCTATGGCATAAATATCTGTATTTCTGCCCATTAGCAAATGTAGTCCTTGTGTGTGTGTTGACAAGAATGACACTTATTTTAATGGTACGAGATAACTCATATTAGTATTAATTCATACTGTAGGGAGCAGAGTCTCATGTGCCTGAGGTTTGAATAATGTGAGAAAAAATTCAAATTGTACAATATTATAAATGAAATATGTTGAAAATCTCCATTGGAAGAGCAACATTCAAACTCTGAGTGCTAAATGTTTTTCTCTGTTATCTCCAAAGTATGGCTGTGAGGAGCTCAGATAATTGTGTGAAATGGGTGGTTGTGGTTATGTTGCCTTGTTCCCCGTTGGTGGTAGGTCCCAGAGCCTACATTCATGACTAGTCAGAGTTATTCATTCACTTCCCAATCCATCTTAGTGCCAGAGAAAGCTGATGACACCACCTTCAGACTGGAAATCACAACTTCTTTGAGGCTGTATCCTATTATAACTAGCAGTCAAGTGCTGTTGCTGGGTCAAGTGGTTGAAAGCTGGTGAGCAGTTCTGCAGGCGGTGAATGCCGTGAGCATTACTGATCCGGTAGCCAGTCACGTGCGCATGGCTGATGTCTCTCGTTTCTTTCCTTTCTCCCTTCTAGCTGCAGTATTGAAATACGAGAACAACGTTATGAATATCAGACAGTTCAACTGCTCCCCTCATCCGTACTGGCTTCCAAACTTCATGGATGTGTTCACCTGGTCCTTGCCATTTGTGGGTGAGAAAGGTGTGTAAATTATCTCTGTTTGTAGAAACCGCAAAATGTTTTCTTAGTCACTGTGCACGTGGCCTCATGTATTTGAAATGGCAAGGATAATTTCAAGACAGATGACTTTCCCTTGAAGACAGATTTGAAGAAACAGGCATCAGAGGGGCAGCAATTACCAATGGTTAATCAAACTTCTTATATGTTTTTATAATTTCCTCTCTTTCCAGGCTGTGATGCCATTATGTTTCTGCTGTGGAAATAGATTTTTTGGCATTGCAGGCCAGGGGGTGAATTCACTGACTAGGATTCCTATTAGTTGTTCCTTTATAAGTTCTTGGGCATTCCCTTTGATATTGCTTACTGCTCAAGGGGCATTGCAACAGACTTCACTACGTCATGGTTACATCCTTACCCAGCTGACCTTTCTGATAAGATGATGATGGGTTGCTTTTTCACCATCAAGCACAGAGCTGGTGATGTTAAGACCAAGTTGGGGTAGCTGTGACTCTCTCCAGCTGTTCCTGGAGAGAGTAGAGAGATGGCAGGAAGAAGGAAAACCTGCTCCCCAGCCCCTACTCTGCCTAAGGCATACGATGCCTCATCGCTGGTGAGAAGACTCTAAAGAACATAAATGTTTTATTGAAACACAATGCTCTTAGTGTTGCCTGAACTTCATGCTATGACCGGCAAGCACACAAAAGGCATGGAAAACACTTTGGCCTAACATATTAAATGAATACTTAATGCAAACTCCTTAAACCCCAAGTCTGTTTATTCAGAGCCTGAGATGAAGCTTGCTTTGATCCATCCATTATAGTATATTGCTGTAACAGCAATTACTGCCAGAAAACTATAATAAATTCTTAAAAGCTGCTTGGAATAACAGTTCTCTCATAATAGGCAACTGGAAATACAGCCAGCTGTGGCTCTTACCTGCAGTCATGACTGGCTTTGTTTTCAGCTACTCTTTTGTATGAGGAAAGCCACTGGTGAGACGCCTGAGGTCTCTGTGAACAAAGCAGATAGACCATGAAATAGGGATTAACAAAGAAGAGACAGCTGTTTCCGCTAATGGAGATGTTGCATAATCCACACTGATGTGTGTTGCAGGTTCTTGTGAAGCAGATAAAATGCTTTTGTATTCTTTGGCCGTAAACTCAGCTAGACCGTTTTTAGGATGGGCCTGTTTTCCATACACGTTGCAGTCCTGTAAGATGTTCTGTAATATCATATTTTCAGTCACTTCCTCTGGGTGGCCTCCTCAGGTGGGGCTGCAAGATGCATGGTCAGATTTGTTGATTTTCTGAGACCATGGACACTCCTTTTTTTTCTTGGTGTTTTTGTTTGGGGTTCTTTTCCCCATCTCCTTCATGTCTTCCCAGTGGTGGCTCTTGCCAATTGCTTGGAAATTTTAGATCCCTGAGAAGTGAAATCAGCAATTTCCCTTTGTCTGCATAACAGAACTCATGGATGTAAGAGTTGATGTTCTACACAGCTTTTTATTTATTTCCGTTTTTTTAATATAGATTTTTTTTTTTCCCCCTCAAAGGCCAACCAAGGTAGGAAGCTGTTAGTTTCACTGGTGGTTGTTAATGTGGAAAGTTTTTCCACTAGTCCTGTCAAAGGAAAATATTAAATCCTTCCCTAATGTAGGAAAAACATACTTTTGTCCTACCCTTCTAATATTCCAAGTCATCATAGCTGTCACAGAAGAGGACTTTCAATTTTTTAATCAAGTGGTTATTAAAGTTTCAGCCTGTGTAGCTAGTGCAAGACTAGACATGCCTGGTAACCCTTTTAATGATGCTTGCTACATGTAGATGTAGTGGAGTTTTTCTCAATCTGCTAATGATTTCACATTTTACCTTGGAACTTTGGCTTTTTTGATCTCTAAACTATATTTCCTTGGTTGTGGTTTTTGGATTTTTGCTGGGTGGGGGTTTTTGTTGTTGGTTTTGTTTTGGTTTGGTTTTTGGTTGTTGTTACTCTGTGGTTTCTGCTTAGTGTCGCATTGTTGCCTTTCCAGAAAGAGCTGGGACCAGGTTAGGAGTTGCCAGGGTTTGTCCAAGTTGCACAGTAAGCAAGCTGAATGTATTCTGAATTCATTGATAATGATGTTTCCATTGAACATAGAATAGTTCCAGCTGGCAGCTGGAAAGGACCTAAAATAATCACCTAGTCTGTGTCTTGGATTTCAAGGAACACTGCCCCTTTGTGCACATCTTACAGGGGTTAATGTTTTTTTGAACTGAAAGTACAGTGTCCAAAACCTGGATAAATAAATAAACATTCTGTGATCCCTCTTGCTGTAACTTTTTCAGTTGGAATGTCATTCCATTTGCTAAACAGGAAAATCAAACCCTACTGCAGTGTAGCAGCAAGAGGAGAGTGGTCGGTTCTGTTGTCCAAGTGGGGTGAAAGGCAAAAATGTAATGAGAGGGAGAAAACAAAAAATGCCCAGTTCATTGGCAATTGCAAAAAGAGAGATTGCAACCACATTAATTTTTTAAGGTCTGTTTGTTGTGGTGTTCATTCTATTTGGAACTGTTTTCATGGAAACCTGTACTACATATTAAACTACACAAGATGCTTCAAGTTTATATTACTGTATGCGTAAAACAAGGTCATGTTGTTTAAAAAGTGGGTGCTATTTCTGTACTGAATTTTCATTAACACTGCTATAGCTGGAGTTTGCTCTCTGACAGACCAGAGAAGCTTAATATCAACATTTTGCATTTGTTTTCCATTTTAGTGACAGAGATGCTGGTAAACGTGCTGAACATCTGCTCAGATGATGAATTGGGGACAGAGGAAGATGGGTTTGATGGTAAGAGCCTCCTGCCCTTGGTTGAGATTATTTGCTTTGAAATTACTTAAAAGTTTATTTACTAACCCTGGGATCATTTTCTGAGTTGAAGTTCTGTGCCGCTGAAAGCAACTGTTGTGCTGGAGTCCAGTGGATTTGCTGCATGCTTTGGAAAAAAGTAATGGATCTTCTGCCCTGTTCTAACCTTTTCCTTAGTCTCACTCTTTTGGTTTAAAAAAAAAAGAAAAAAAAAAAAGTTATTTCCCTCCATGAAATCTGGGTTGTGTTGTCACAAAGTGGTCACATGTTGATTTCATGCATAAGAACCCAGGGATTCCCTTATAAAATTTAATTATATCAATGAAATAATCTTCCTACAATGAAATTAGCTTCCTGCAGACCTCCTTCCAAAACATGGGTACTGCAGCTTTGAAAGACTTGTACTTGGAATATTTCATTAGTCGCCTCTTTTAATGCACTTGTGTCTCTAAAAGGCTTTCAGAAGCAATAGAATCAATAAAAATAAATATTCAAACACATCTTCTGACCTGACATTTCTGCTAAGAAGAGAGGAATGGTCAGTTCTGTTGTCATTTCCATTGGTGTTGATATGATAATTTGCCTTGTACCTATTAGTTTGACTTTAAATAATATGTATTTTTATATCTTGCTATTTGAGGGTTCTTAGAAGTCAGTTTATTTTATTAGACATTATTTTTTGTTAGGCTGTGCAGGAGTAAATTGCAACTCTCGACTGTCCCCTCTTAATTGAGCAAAACTGGAAAAAATCCCATGCATCCCTAATGTTCTTACTATGAATGCTTTCAGTGTTTAAAAAAAAAAAAAAATCTAGGAAAAGAACAGAAATATTAAAAGATTAGAAAAGAACCTGGAAAATCTAGCACTGTCAAATATTCTCAAGATGTTTGTAGTTAGAATGAACAAACAGGGAGAATGAAGAATTTTCAAGTAAGACAAATATTTAATGAAGTTATAATTAATAAATAACTTTTCTCTCCAAGTATTTATTTTTAATCTTTGGAAGAGGAAGCTAGATTGCAGGTTTTGACAAATGTTTCCTTTGCGATGGAGGAGGAGGAGGGTATGGACGATAGTGCTTTGGTTTTACTCGGAAAAGCCAGATGGAATTCCCTGTTCTGCATCCACCACAGAGTGTGAATGTGAACAATTATCTTGCAGGATTTGGGACAAAGACTGAATTTATTGAAACCAGTAATCAGTGGAGAAAAGAAAACACCTGTTTGAATATTGTACCCAATTTTTTTCTTGTGAAATTTAAATAAGTAGCTACTGTGTAATTAAAGCAGCGTGTGAAATGGTACAGTTGCATACACTGAGTAAAAACTCTGTCAAATTAAGTACAGTAGCAACAAAACCATGTGCTTAAAATCCTTGGCTCAAGAAAGCACTTAAACACAGGATGAAATCCCACGGAATGCAATGCCAGAGCAAAGGCTTTCTGGGAAGGAGTTTTAATTTCAGGATTGCCCTAATACTTTAAAAAAAAGTTGCCCTATAAACTTCCATTGAGCATAGATAGGCCAATGCCTGTAGTACTTTTCTAAAATGTTAGTGCATCAGTGTTCCCATGCCTGCGTTACAGTTCAGGAGCAGGTTTGCAAAAGCGGGGTGAGAAATGACAAGGTGTTGGGGTGTTTGGGGGCAGCAGCTCCCTCCAGCTGCAGGAGTTCTCTGCATCTACCGCGTTTTTTCTGGGAGGAGGGTGAACCCCCTCACCTCCTGCCATCTCCCCAAGAGTTGTTACCACGGCACTCCTCCAGACATGGTATTTGCAGCATTGCAGGTGTCTAAGCAGGGAGATAGGCTGAAATCCTCTGGGCTTGCAGGTGTGCGTACTGCATAATGATACCTAGCAGCGTTGAAGTTTCCAGATGAAGAATAATGAGACCATTCCTGGTACTGTAATGTTAATATTGTTAGCTAAATCTGCTTTCAGATTTTTGTATATGAATGATTTTTCTGTGTGAAACATTATGTTAAGGAGGACATTAGAAATGACGTCTTCTTTAGCGTGTGTAGCTAAAACCAGAGATGGCATATGTTCACGTCTGCTTTCCCGGATAATCCCCTTAGCCCTGTAAAATGGGATCTGTGACGCTGGTGCTGCAGCTTGCCGTGGGTGCACGGTTGTACCACTACCTTGTGAGGATCGTAAACATGTAAGAGACCGAAGGATTTGGGTATAAAAGTAAATTTGAGTGTTGACTTAAATTTATATAGAGGCCGATATCTTTAATGATTTGCTGGTGGGTTCTGATTTTACTATCTGTACAACAGGAAAATCCTCTTTCTCTCAGAGACAGTTGAGTTCCCCCCCTTTTCCTATTTTGTTTTTTTTCCACAGAGCCTTGCCTTTTTGGGGAGAAACTACAAGATGCATTTCATTTGTGTTCTTGATGAAACAGACTGGAATGATTATCAGCTTAAAACTGTTTCTCTAAGGTCTGCATATTGACAGTCTTGTAGTGGTTCAACATTTCCACTATTCTTCCTCAATAATTTCTGTCCAGCTTCCGTGGAGGACTGCAGCAGTCCAGTCCTGTTCACCCACTGACATTTTTGTTTAGCAGTATTTCCCATAGAAGGAAATGCTTTTTATCTGCAACAGCAGATGCATTTTTTATGATGGAATGGTTCTTTAAAATGGCTTATTTTTATATCATCAGTAGTTTTCAGGGCTCGCTGCTGATTTCCTTCCTCTCCTTGCAGTTTGAACATGCCCTGACCTGGGTTCCCATGTGTAATGACAGTAATTCATCACTATGGTTTGCACTGATGGTTCATTTGTTATCTTCTCTTACACTCTCTTGCCCTCTGTCTTCCCCTATCACTTGCCCCTTCAAGACAAAGCCCCATCAGTATTGCCTGACCTCACTGCATGGTGTTCTTAGGAGCCCTTTTTAAAATTATTATTTTTCATTGAGTAATGCATGTTGCATCTAGCCATGGGCAGGATGCTCAGCAGCAAGTATTCCCTTCCACCCTCTTCCTTTTTTTTTTTTTTTTTTTTTTTTGCTTAAGGAGACACATCATGGGGACCAGATCAATTTGTTGTAGGCAGTTTCTGTGTATGCTTAGTAGGAGACAGCCTAAATAGCAGTCATAGTGCCCTTTATCCCGTATGTCCCTGCTGGCCTATATTGGCCTTTTGGTTTCACTTGCTTTAAAAATGAGAGGATGAGAGAGTCAAGTTTTCTTATCTCTGATAGTTTCCTCTTGCTGTACTTTCTCTTTCCTGTTTGCTATGGTAGTTGCAATATAATCTGATCCAGCAAAAAATGGCTTGGGTGAATGATAGCTCGTGTGCTGTATGGTTTGTGCATCAAACATATTGCTTAGCAACAAGAGCTGCAAATACTTCTACCTAGCCAGCATATAGTCAGAGTCCTGGTTTATTTTAATTAGCAACATTTCTGGCCTCGTGCATTTGATTGAAAAAAACTAAGCTGCTAATTAAAAGGGTGCAATAATGTAATAGGCAACTTGACACAAATGCACTGCTTGCTTTGTATGCTTCACTATCATGATTTGGCATAAAGACACTCCTAAATTACCTACATTAATTTTCGTATTACCTTCAACATTGTAGCTCACAGCCTTCTCATGGAAAATCTGCTGCCAGAGCATTGATTGAAAATCTGCTGGCTACAGCATTGATTCCTCAGCTGGAATACAGCTTCCCCAGTACAGTGCTGTAGGCTGAGCCTAAAGAGGATTACCAATGTCTCCTGCCAATCAAAACCTGGTTCCGCTGTAAACAGGGGCATACTGGTGCCACTCGGCACTGGTGAGGCTGCACCTCAGATCCTGGGTTCAGGTTTGGGTCCCTCACTGCAATAGAGACACTGAGGTGATGGAGCGTGTCCAGAGAAGGGCAACGGAGCTGGGGAAGGGTCTGGAACACAAGTCCTGTGAGGAGCAGCTGAGGGAGCTGGGGGTGTTCAGCCTGGAGAAGAGGAGGCGGAGGGGAGACCTTATCGCTCTCTACAGCTCCCTGAAAGGAGGGTGCAGAGGGGTGGGGGTTGGTCTCTTCTCCCAAGTGACAAGTGATGGGACAAGAGGAAATGGCCTCAAGTTGTGCTGAGGGATGTTCAGATTGGGTATTAGGGAAATTTTTTTTCCCGGAAAGGGTGGTCAGGCATTGGAACGTGCTGCCCAGGGAGGTGGTGGGGTCACCACCCCTGGATGGGGATTTACGAGACGTTTACATACGGTGGTTAGGGACACCGTTTAGTGGTGGTATTGGCAGTGTTAGGTTAATAGTTGGATTTGATGATCTTAAAGGTCCTTTGCAACCTAAATTATTCTATGATTCTGTACAGGATGTGCCACAGCTCTTCAGTGCAATAAACGGCACCTGGGGCAGGCTTTGCTCCAGCTAACACAGACTGATGGAGCAACAGCAAAGGCCTCGTCATTGTCCCGTTTGTTTACCAATACCTTGGTAAGGGTGGTCGTGATGCAACCTGGACAGATAAGAGTTTCTTAGCTTTTCAATGAGTTTATTTTTAAAGCAGGAGAGAAACCAAGGGGTTTCCCCACTGGTTTCTCTTTGTTCTTTCTCTAAACCAGCAAGGTTAGACTGCAGCGTATATACTGCTCTCTGTGAGGTGGTGACAGAGACGCCTTTTAATGTGATCTTTTTACTTATATATTCATTCATTTATTTGGCCAGGTACGGGGGTTTTATCCATGCCCAAAGCATTTTTCCTGTGAGCCGTACTCTGGCACATTGGTGTGCCCTGCTTCTGGACCAGCCTCTACCAGCATGCGGTAGATAGCCAGTGCCCCCAAAACACGTGTCGTGGTGCGGTTGTGCCTGGGCACAGAGGGCTGCGCTTGGCTTGCTCTCAAAACCAGATGATTTTAAAATGAAATATCTTGTACTGGACAGTTTGAACAAACGCATGCGTGCAGTAGATAGCACGGATTTTGGTAAAAGCAGCAGACATGCCTATAGTAGTAAGCTATTCTTTCAAGTATCACACGTAAATAAGCTGGAAGAATTGGCTTGATTCCTCTAAGAATAGAGGTGTCATGAGGCAGGCACACCCCAAATAAATTCTGGGGTGGGGCTGCTTTTGAGAAGTGATTGAGCCTTATCAAAGCAGCGGCAATAATGTAGGAGAAAGTATGCGTTCAAGGGGTGGTAACATGTGGCTAAGCTTCGCTGCTGATCCGTCTGCATGTTGGTTTCCTGCAAAACCAACTAACAAGGCTTTAAGCTGAAAAGGGGTTTGTTGTTGGGGTTTTTTTTTTCATTTTTTTCCACATTGTTCTTACTGTTCTTTCCTTTTGGATGTTCCCTGCCTAATTTCTTTCTTTTCTGTTTTTCAGACTTTACTTAAACATTGTGTTTCCATTGATGTTGTCCAATGTTCTGTATTTTTTTTTTTATTTTCATTCTACAAACATCACTCATCTTTTTCTTCCCTTCCCTCCTCCCCCCCCACCTTTGGAATTCGTAAGAAGATCCCATTTATGCACAGAAGAAAGGTATTCAATAAGTTGGAAGGCCTACATTCTGTTAATTTCCCTAATGCTTAATTAGATAATACAGAAAATATTGATACCAGTGAGAGATTTGGGATTGGCTCTTTTACTCATTATTGTTTTCTGTCTATTCAATCCTATGTCTTGGAATATTTTTAGATA
Organism: Eurypyga helias; assembly: GCF_000690775.1. Taxonomy (NCBI): domain Eukaryota; kingdom Metazoa; phylum Chordata; class Aves; order Eurypygiformes; family Eurypygidae; genus Eurypyga; species Eurypyga helias. The sequence goes on from NW_010273940.1 coordinate 46,305, forward strand.
TTTATAGTGGGGTTTTTTTCATTGTTTTGCTTCTTAATCTGTGAAGGTCTAAATTACATTTCACATAAGTTCTACATCTCCAGCTTGTAAGATCTGTGTTTGGGTGTTACAAATCCGAAATCCAATAGAACTTTGTGACATTACTGAAGTAAGATTCAAAGCTTTTCTTCTACCTCACAAATAACTTGCCCGCTCCAATTTTAAACTTGGCTGCATTCATGATTTTTGTTTTTTACGTTCCTTCATGCAAATAGAGTTTGTTTAGATATTGAAAGAAAAGTTAAAAATTTAAGGGGATATCAGGCAATGTTTGCAAAGGCTAAAATTGAGCCTTTTACCCGTCATCAGGTTGCAGGTTATGACCCATTCACTTTTACATATGTGTATGTTTCAGTGTAGATAAGATAATGCATAAGGATTTTCAGTAGTGATTAACTTCAGAATACTAAACTGGAGTATTCACATTTGAAATGTGAGTCTAAGTTTTATGTATAAATACTTAGGGAGTCTAAATATTATATCAGGTTAGTAGTATTCAGTCAAAACTAACAGGACAATAAAACTTTGTGAATAGTAGGAGCATTATTTTTAGCAAATAATGTTTTTAAAAAACAGAAGGATAAAATCATTACTAATACTTAGAAAACATAATATTTTAAGTAATTTTCACAGATTTGTTACAAATTAGAAAATTCAGTGAGGACAAAAATTTTTTCCGTGTATTTTTTAATAACCTTGGATGTCTAGTGATGAGAAACAAAATACTCCCTTTGAGCCTGGTGTGTTTTATGATTAAAGGGGTTTTTTTCATGCTTATTTCATGTTTACATGTAGGGCACTGTATTTTACTTTGGTCCTAAATTATATTTCCAGTTTTCAGTTCTCAACTCTTCTGGAGGTTAAATAATGACAGAAAAAGCTGAATATACTTACAAGATCTACTAGAACAGTGTGGGTTTGTAATAAACAAGTAGGGATAGTGACACTTGGGGTGAAAAAAGTAACAAATTGCATTCAAGTGCTTTCAGGGTAAAAAGGGATGAGAACCATGTCTTGTATCTTGAGAGTATAATTCAGTGAGATCATGGTAACTGAGGCAAGAATATGCCCCCTCTATTCCCTGAAGAATCCGACTGAATCATTGCTGTGTAATTAAAATTTTTCATTAAGCTGTTATGAATATATTATATTTAATGCAGTTAGAGCAGAGTTACAGCTGGTTCTCCCACTCTTTATTGTCTAGAATTAGACATATATGTTTAAGACCTTATATCTTTATATTTTTACCTATATTTTTTTTTATATCTTTCCATTTTTGCCTTTATATGTGAGAGGTTTGAAAGCCATCATCCTGAGCATAGTTTCTTTTAGTTTAAACTTCAAGATACAAGATCATAATTTCAAGGTAGTCTAGGAGGACTATTAGAAATGCCTGGAAATAACTCATTTAATAGCTGCTCCAAAAGATGGATGCATGCAAAAAGAGCATGCATGGTTATAAGACATCTAGCTTATGCTTCTCAGCAAACGTATGAACATACCCCACTGCATAAGCATACGGTTGTCAACATCTAAGCACGCGGATTGTAATAGCTGTGGGTACACATGAGGTGGCTTGTGGTCCTGTTGGTACGCAGTCTGGTCAGGGCCACGTGACCCCAAAAGCAGCTATGCAGAATTCCCTGTGCCTGGCTGTCGAGCTCACAATCTATCAAACTCACCCCTTGCACTGATGGAGGTTAAACTTGATCTTGACCTCAATATTAAAATTTGCAGTGAGATTCATCCTGAATTTTTATGTCCTTAATGGTGATATTTGTTCCTATGGTTACTTAGATTTATTTGAACAGCTCTAGGAATTGTGGGTCAAGTTCATTTTCAGTTTTCAAGGTTTTTTTGAGGACGGCTATTTGTTTTGAAATTCAGGCACAGGAGAAAAAATGTGTACATCCTTTTCACCTCTCCTAAAATGCCAACGTGTCAGGCAGGCCACCTAGTCATCCAGTAAATATCACGAAGGAATGATTGCATTTCCAGCAGTCGTCTCGCACTACAAGTTTAATTGGAATTGAGATATCTGCAGTAGGGAAGATGACAGTGCCTGATAGTAGAGCCACAGCGCTGCCGTCATCAGAGATGCGTGGAGAAAACTGAAACTGAGAATTAGGACGGAGTTGGCTCCGAGAAGTACTCAGCCAGTCTCCCACATGACAGTGTTTGGACCTCTCCGGCACTGCCCAGAGCGACTGGGACATCACGGAGGAGGAGCAGTGGGTGAAAAGCTGGTGCCACTAAAGCAGATGGGACTTTTGCTGTTGAGTTCAGCAGAGTCTGCATTACGTTCCGACCTCATGTTTCAATATGAGCTTAATTGACTGACGTCACTTTGTGCTCATAATTCAGCAAAGGAAGGTCTTCACGGCAAGGGTCTGTGGGTGTCTTCTGCAGCTCTTCACCTCTAGCATCCATCAGCAACATTGGGCAACACCATCGAGTGCTCAGTCGCTGCCTCGGCTCCCCAGGGCTGTCCCCTCTTGCTGCCATAACTAACTCCCTTGGTTTTGGCCCTTTCTGCTATTTAGCTTCCATGGTAAACTCCACTTTATAAAATGGATCGATTTGCTAGGAATCGAGAAGAGAAGTTTGAATTCTTGGCCTTTAATTCTGGGGCAGCAAAGAAGGAAGCGTTATCTTGATGCAGTGGATTTCAGGTTGCGCTCTTGTACCTCTGAGGCAGGAGTTGCCAGGCAGGATCCATACAACCCAAGGTTGCCTTTCATTCAGAAACCTTTGGGAGAAGCCTTCGTGGTGTATGTGGTTATGACTGTGATAATTAAGTCAAACTGGTTTACTTACTATATGGCCTTCTCTTGAGGACATGGGGAGTCCTTATTGAAATCTGCATTCTGATAACTTAGTACTGTTTGCTTTTCCCATTCAGGTGGTTGATGCACAGCTAATATTCTAGCTTTTGGTGATCTCCAAGTAACAAGTGCTCATGCAAACTTAGCTGACCTGTAGTCTCTGTTCCAGCATATGTATTTTTAAAAGCAAATTATTTTGTGAGTTCATGAATTTCAAAGCTGTTAGGCCAATAGCAGTGATGAGAATAAAGCTGCATCTATGGAAATCTCTTTACCACTGCCATGCAGCACAATCCCTACCATTTCATGCTGGTTTTCAGGACTCTGCCTGTAGGTTTTATAACCATTTAAATACTACTTAACTAGGGATGGGAAAACCCTAACTGGACCTTGGCCTTAAGCGTAACCCAATCATGTGGGGTTTTTGGTGCTTGGGTTTTTGGTTTTGTTTTGTTTGGGGTTCTTTTGTTTTGGGGCTTTTTTAGAAAATGAAAGGTGATTGTTTTTCACTTACAATTATAAGATTATGGAATACATTTCAACTCCACTGTCGTTTAACTTTATTTTTTTCCAATTTGAGCACTGCTCATATTGAATATCTTTTTGGATAATTTTCTAAGAAACTTGTTTAAAAGAATATGGTCTCAGAAAAAGTTTTCTAAATGGAAAATTAGCATACATTGATGGAAAAGCATGCAGCTTTAATGTGTACCAGGAGAAGGATCACATCTCTGAAGGCAGTAATAACTACATTGTTCAAAAGTGATCAGTCGAGCTGTAAATAACAAAAAAATAATATTTTTGGTTTTGACTGCAAATGTGGCTTAGATTGGCAAACGATGGCATTAATATGATGTTTCTTGTATTTAGAGTTTAGAATAGTGATGTATTGTTTACAAACCCCTGTAACCGTTTTTAATGTATTTTCCATAGGAGCAACTGCTGCAGCTCGAAAGGAGGTTATAAGGAACAAGATAAGAGCAATAGGAAAAATGGCTAGAGTTTTCTCTGTGTTAAGGTAAGGTTTTCTGCTGATTCAGCTTTTTTTTTTTTTTTTTGATCATAGAATAACAGAATGATTTGTGTTGGAAGCGACTGTAAAGATCATCCAGCTCCCACCCCCCTGCCATGGGCAGGGACACCTTCCACACTAGACCAGGTTGCTCAAGGCCTCGTCCAGCCTGGCCTTGAATGATGTTAACGGACATCTTTGAGTACTTAGAGCACTCTACTGTTAATCAAACAGCAAATTTGATATTTTAATATACCATCCGACTGAGTTTTACTGGAAATTCTTGAAGATTATTTTATTTATAAAATATTGCTCTTTCTTATGGCTCCAAATAATCATCTTCCTCAGGACTTTTGCTGAATGTAAAACAGACAAACAAAAAAAAAAGATATCAGCAAATAAAATTGCATTTACCCTTTTTTAAAGATACTTGCTCACCAGGGGTATTAATTAACTCTTAGCCACTGGAAGGCAAGAGTTAACTGTGGAGAAAGGGTATGTTCCACATTGTGTCTCATTAAAAAGGAAGCCAACTGTCCCACTTTGTCACCCACAGTTGTTGCTACAGCCATGAGTAAAAAAGATTAAAGTATTGGGGTCATTTAGCTAAAAATTCAAGAAATAATTGTGCAGACAACAGCAACTTGTTACCTTGGGCTGCATTTCCCAAACACATGAACGTGGGTAACTAATTGCCACCCAATGTTTAGAACTCTCCATCTGATGTCCCTGAGCAGAAGAGAAAACATGCTGCACTGTGCTGTGCTGAAGTCTAAATATAGAAAATACAGTTCTCCCTCTCTTTCAGCAGAGGGAGTTTTTTTTCTCAGGAAATTGTATGTTGCACTGCTGTAGTCAGTTTATGGCTACTACAGTCAGTACAAAATCAAGGCATTTTTAAATAATGTATTGGTATGATTGGTATAAAAAGAGGAAATAAAAATAGTTACTTGAAGAAAACATTCAATTTCAGATGAAACTCTCAAACTAGCTTGATTTGAGACTCTTCTGCAGCGTGCAAGCAGTGGGCAGGTTGTCAGTGGGGCTTTGCATGGACACAGCAGTTGGCCCACACATTGCAGATTGCAGCACACTGAGGCAGAGGACTTTGTACCTGGGGTTTGCAAAGCATTGTATGTGAATTAATAGTGATGCACAAGTTGCTTCAGAGTGGTACCCATAAAATAAAAAAAAAAGAAACCAAAAGTTGGCATCATGCCTTTTCCCTAAACAAGACGGTGAAACAATCAAATGTTCCCACCTGTTCCTCCGTACCAAATCTGGCAAAGAGCCTGGAGCTGACATTGGCACCACCTTCATAAAACAGCACGAGTATTTTTCTCTGATAATAGTCGACCGCACAAAGTTTGGGAAACAGCTTTCTCCTGTAACCTTGAACTGCACATTCTGGATCTGCTGTATTTTGTTGCAGAGCACCCTTTTAAATATAGGATTAATTTAACAGAAATCTAGAGTCAAATAAATACAAATGAGCTTTGCTGAGAATCGCCATCACAGAAAGATTGGCTGAAGCTCAGTGGAAGACCTCACGATTCCCTGTCACTGCCTCTCCCACTTTGTTTCTCAAATCTGACTTTTCTTTGGGTATATTTAGACAGAAGGGAGGTAAATAAAATATTTGATCTGCTTATTTTCCTTTTTTAAAATGAAAGTAAAGGACATCAAATAGAAAATAAGGAACACTGAAGGCTAAAAAGATCTCAAAATATGTGATATAGAGGTTTCTTGGGAATTTGCAGTTTAAAGATAATAAAAATTCAGTGAATAAACTTATCCTGTGAGGGTGAAGATAAAAGTGCCACAGCAGTTCAGTTATATAAAAAAAAGAAGATGAAATGGACTGAACTGAAGGTGCAGATCGTGCATTTGCTTGCAGAGGCAAGTAATCGAGAGAAAGCAAAACTTTGGCGTGTAACTCATGATGATGAAAATACTGTGCTAATTCTGGAATTATTTGGCTGTTGTCTTAGTCCTAGTTGTTCAGGGAACTTGCAAGGAGAACAGTCACAAGTTGATTTTTGACTATGACACAAAGTGTGTAAAAGGAGAATCTTTTTTTGAACTAAGAGTAGAACTTGAAGAATATGTGTAGTAGGTAAGCAAGTGTTGTTTGAGCTACGTGAGTAATTCAGGGCACGTGGCTCTAAAGAAAACTGTAAGTGGTAAAATTGCTGAGAGACAGTTCTGATAGTCAAAACCACATTCTTCTCATGTGAATGTAGAACTAAATTTTGTCTTTGTGCTTGCTTTCTGCAGCTTAACGTCATTATGTATTTCAAAGTAAAGCACTTCCAAATAGGTTTCTCTTACAGGATTGGGGTCAATTTTGCTGCTGTATGTCATCACAGACAGCGTTTCAGTGCTCACAGAAAGCTGTACTTAACAGCTGGATAGAGCTGTTGTATTTCTCTTGCCATGTATTAAAAACTATGTGTATTGGAAAACTGGTGAAGCATATTTAAGTCTCCTAAAACATTTTTCTTGAATCCATTATCATTTTTAGGATGCAAAACTATTAAGAACAGTGCTAGTAAGGGTGGAAGTGCTTATTAATTTTAATGAGCTTTCATCTGCTTTTTTTTAAGTGGCTGATGATCATTAATAAATAATGCACCTGACTGCTAGCATAGACAAAACCAAAACAACTATTTAAGATGATTTTGGCCCTCACGGTGTAAGACACTTAGAATCATAGAATAGAATC
>NW_010273941.1:0-26685 GCF_000690775.1 Eurypyga helias
TAGAAGGTTTGAGTGTGTGGGGCCATCTCGATGGATTGATCCCCTGGTGTTAACTAACCAAGTGGCCTTTGCCAAGTTTGCATCTCAATTCTTGTGTCTTCCAACCCTCACTGCTCTCAGGGTGGTCTTTAACAGCCCATTACACCTCTCAACCTTCCCTGAGGCAGGTGCATGGTAGGGGGTGCAGTACACATCCGCGTTCCCTGAGGCAGGTGCATGGTAGGGGATGCAGTACACATCCGTGTTCCTCAGCCCAAGTGTCTATAAGGCTGTTTCAGAAAAGAATCCCATTATCTGACTCAGTGCTTTCTGGGGTGTCATATCGCCACAGAACTTGCCTTGCAAAGCCCAAGATGATATTTCGGTCAGTGGCATGGGACACAGGATACGTTTCTAGCCCCTCCATGGTTGCCTCCACCATTGTGAGAACATGGCACTTGACCTGGCCATTTTTGGGGAGGGTGATGTAGTCAACCTGCCAGGCCTCCCCATACTTACATTTCAACCATCACCCCCCATACCAGAGAGGCTTTACCTTCTTGGCTTGTTTGATGGCAACATGACCCACAGTTGTGAATAACCTGAGCAATGGCATCCACAGTCAAGTCCACCCCTCGGTCACAAGCCCATCTGTACGTGGCATCTCTCCCTTGGTGGCCCGAGGTGTGATGGGCCCACCGAGCCCTAAACACCGAGGTGTGATGGGCCCACCGAGCCATAAACAGCTCACCTTTATGTTGCCAGTCCAGATCCACCTGAGCTACTGCAGTCTTAGCAGCTTGGTCCGCCTGCTGATTGTATCGATGTTCTTTGGTGGCTCAGCTTTTGGGCACGTGGGCATAGATGTGATGCACCTTGATGACCACGGTGTCCAGACAGGAAGCAATGTCCTGCTATAGCGCTGAAACCCAGATGGGTTTGTCTCTGAGCTGCCAGTTGCTCTGTTTCTATTGCTGTAGCCACCCCACAGGGCATTTGTCACCATCCACGAGTGTAGATGTAAAGCCTGTTGTCAAAGGAATGGAGAAAAAAGTGTTAACAATGTCAGTCATGGTCTATCACTTGGCTGCCTTTGACTCCAGTTCGTACTGGAGTTTCAAAATGTGCAGCATGGCAGGCCATCATTCAGGCCACGGTAGTCCACTGTCAGTCTCCATTCCCCATCAGACTTACGCACTGGCCAGATGGAGCTGTTAAAGGGTGAGCGGGTTTTGCTGATCACCCCTTGTCTCTCCAGCTGACAAATCAGCTTCTGGATGGGAAGCAAAGAGTCTCGGTTGGTGCGATACTGTCGTCGGGGCGCTGTTGTAGTAGCAATTGGCACCTGTTGGTCTGCAGCCTTTAGCAGTCCCACAACAGAAGGGTCCTGTGAGAGTCCAGGCAAGGCAGACAGCTGCTCAATGTCCTCAGTCTCTAAAGCAGCTATCCCAAAAGACCACTGGTACACTTTGTGGTCCTTAAAATATCCTCTGTTGAGATAGTCAATGTCAAGCATGCACAGGGCATCTGAACCAGTCACAATTGGGGTGTTTTTGCCACTCCTTCCCAGTCAGGCTTATTTCAATCTCCAACACAGTCAGTTGTTGAGAGCCCCCAGTCACACCAGAAATATTGATTGGTTGTAGTATGATGGCTTGAGGGTACACTGCGTTCCTGTGTCTACTAGAGCTCTGTACTCCCATGTTTCTGATGTGTGAGGCCATCGAACCCACACAGTCCAGTAAACACGGTTGTCCCTTTCCTCCACCTGGCCGGAGGTAGAGCCCCTCTAATACTCATGTGCCTCACTCATGTCCTGAAGAAAAGGATTATTGGACATGTCAGATTGTTCATCCTGTTTACATACAGGACCAGGAGAGGCAGCAAAAGCATAAAGGAATACTTAAAGTGGCAGATATTCCAACACAGTCACAGAACAGGTGCTCAGCCAAAATAGTGTTTCCAAACACCTCTGAAGCAGTAGTTGAGGCCTGAGTTGTTCAGCCCAAGCCACTGGGTGGTAAATGTTGGATCTGCAGTTTGTTTTCATCAGTGTCTTTGAGAGAGTCCATTACAGCACAACTACTGCTAGAAACAGTGATTCACCATAGTGCCCCTGCAAACAGCAACTTATAAAGCTAGAGGGGTTGCTCTTGAACATTATAACTTTTTATGAAAGTGATTTTCTTTCGACTTTTAATGTTTGTTAGATTATTTCTGCCTTTGACAGTATGTGTCAGCAGTCTGTCTTCAGCTACAAAGCATTATAGGTTAAATGATTAAACTCATGCACTCCCGACTTTTGAAAGGTTATTTATCCTTCCCTTTTAAAATACAGATTTTTGCTAGCTTCCTCTTTATCTTTCAGAGCTTTCTCCTTCCCCATGTTTAAGTTTCTTTTCACAATGCTTATAGCCCTTCCTTGAACCTCTTTGCATGGAAAGGCTTTGTGTGAATTTCGGAGCTATGATTTACCCACTGATGGTGAAATGATGAGAGACATCAAAAGGGAGTGGAAAATCAGGAAGCTGGAGAAGGGGAAGGAAAGGAATATCCCTCTAAGGGAAAAAAAGGACAATGTCTCTATCAATCCCAGACTGTGCAAGTCTACAAGACTGGAGAAATGGTCTCTTTTCCATAGTCAAAGCTTTTTTACATGACAGTGAAGCTGATTGCTACCTTACCACAAGTTTTACTTTTTTGAAAACTGCTTTAATTCTGAGATTCCTGCTCAAACTGGGCCAATCTAATTTTCATATGTTGCCATGGGGAATAATGCTTTTTTTCTTGTCTCAGAAAATGAATGAATGAAATAATGGAAGAATGACTGAGCTAGTAGACTGATTTCTAATTATTTAAAGGACCTCACACATCCACATCTTGGCCTCATTGTGAGCCTCTTCTCTATGAGAAGACATATTTACTCTATTAATAGAAAAGACTGACCTACTGCTAGCAATAAATCTCACTAAACTGTGCATTTCAAATTGATAATTGCAGAATGTAACATTAAAGGCACTGAGGTAAAGGCTTTATGCGTTCATACCTGTGCTTGGCTAGGTAGTGGAATGGGTTGTGGTTAGTTCTCTTTGGAAGAGGAGTTCTGAATTGTAAGAGCTGTTTTTTTATCACAAAGGAGATATTTTACTTGAACCTGGCTTCTGATGACTAAAAATAAGATCTCCAAGGGATATCACTGAAAGAGAAAATAATATGATGCTTAAAAGCCTTTAAATGTCTACTAACAATCAAAGCATTTCATCTCCCCTCCCTCTTTATTTTACCGTTGTGTATTTCAGGGTTATCTGAGAACAACAGTTGTGATTGTTATGATCTTTTTAGTCATCGCTTTGCTCAATGTAGGTTTTATGTTACAGTTTATAAGATGCTGAACATTTGCTGAGAGATCAAAGTACTTATCATAATGAGAAAAACGTACATAACAACAGTTGTATAGCAAGGGTAAGGATTGCCTGAAGCAGAACAAATTTCTACAGATTGCCTGACAATGTAAGAATAATATAGCAGTACAAGCATGAGAATAATATTACTTAATAAATCACTGTTCTTACATGTCTTACAGTGAAACTTACAATTTTATAAACTACTAAACACATTTTATGCTTGAATAGCTATTTTATGTCCAGAAAACCTACAATAAAATCCTCTTCCTTGAAACTGATTTGAAAGAAAGATCTTAATTTTATTTTAATACTCAAGATCAATAGAGAGGCAGTGGTAGACTAATAACATGACTTTTACAATAATGTGTATTCTTACGCTCATGCTTCTGACCAACAGGTGCAGAGAAGCTTGGCTATGCTTTGGGAAGTGCATACTGGGGGCTTGTGCCTTACATGGACCTGTGAGATTCCAGTTTCATCATTATTGTCAGTAAGGAATTAATTTCATAAGGAACCTACTGACCCCTTGAGCTTCCTGAAGTCTCCCAGGAGTTGCACCCACACCCTCACTGGTAATCCCCTGGCTGTGAAGATTCAGTGTATTGAGGGCCTATGGAGGAAGGATACGAAGAATTTTTCTCCAGATTTCAGGCTCTTCCCTTCCCAGTTCTCTCCTTTGACCCACTCCCTTTTGCTCCACACCTCCCCATGGCATGCAGAAAATGAAATAAAGCCTGTTTGTCTTGGCTTTTCAAGGGGAAAAGAAAGTAAGGTTAAAATTACCTAATCCTGTAGCCTTTACTTAGGTGTTGTTCACTTCAGTTTCAATTGTTTTTTGTCTGAGTGAGAACTACAAAATTTGGCCCAAAGTTAGTACGGATTTGTTGTTATAACATGTGTTAGCATTTACAGAATTTAAAATCCAAGTTCATGCTTCATACACCATTGCACAATAGATGGCAGGTTAAGCTTATGTCATGATCAGAAATTGTTTCCCCTGAAAGAACTAGCACGTGGAGATTTCATAGCCTAGAAGAACAGAACAGCCTTTCTTCCCAGCTTTATGACTTCAACGTTTTAACAAGGCTAAGAAGGGAAGTGGGGGTTTCTTGTGCCTGAAGTGTATTTCCTCATTGCAATCTGGCTTGCCTCCTCATTCTACATTACTAGTATATTTTCCTATCACAGATGTTTATTAGGCTCTGAATTAGGAGTGCATAGGTTCTATCATTTTAGTCATTTAAACAGAGGCCTTGGATACCTGTCTGCATATTGTTGTTCATAGCTGTTCCTTGTCCTGTGCTGGCAAGGTGACCAAGCAGATTAGCTAACAGAATCCTTAGTACCCTGTAGTTCGATTATACAACATCAGCTTAGAAGAAATGTACAGTTCCAGAGTCCTAATATGTTTTTAGTGTTCTCTGGCACAGGATTTTTTTCTTCTTTCACCTTTTTGATTTTTTTAAACTTTGGATATTTCTTTTAATTATTTTGGAAGTGTTTTATAGAAGGGTGAGTATAAGAGCTTGCAAGCCATGAACTGTGGGGTGGGATTTTTAAAAATTAGTTTTTCCACTGACTTCAGCAGCAGCCACAAATTTAATCCAATGCCAAGTGGTTATATTCTTACATTAGCTCTGGCAGCAGATTTTTCTGCAGGCTTCATCAAGTTTCTTAACGTTTCTATTTACACACCTCTGTTTATAAATTAGGGATTAATGGTATTCATGCAGTTCATTGGAATAGGGAGGTTTTGTGGAACACTCTATGGATTAAAATGCACAAGGATTATTTTTACAGTTTACATTATTACTGCAAATTGAAATTCAGCAATGTTATGTCACAGGTAACGCATTCTTAGAAACACAGAAGAGCTTTCTGTAATGATTCAGCAGTGCATTTTCATTGTCCCCTCATGTTGTAATATGTTCATTTGGTTACCATAGTGTTTCATCAGCACAAAATTGTCTTAGCTGTTGACTATAATATTATTTCTCCTTTACCTTACCACGTCAGGTTATAAGCAAGGCTGTTGGCTGAAATTCTGCCTTTAGAAATACTGGTCAGTACTCAGAAAATCTATGTCTTTGCACAGATGTAATCTGAATGTAGCTGACCCAAAGAATATGCTTGTATTTGCACCCATGGCATAGAAAAGCCAGTTCCTGAAGTTTTGCAGTTAGGAGGCAAAGCAGTACACACAATACTGGATAAGAATGCATTTTGAGTAATCTGAGAACCTAAGTTACCGTTTTCTTAATTCCTGTATACTGTGCTGTTGAAAACATTATCCTCATGTTTCATTATTTCCTGGTCAAATTCTGTCCACAAGTTGGGCTAATGACAGGTTGTCCTTAAAGTGTATGGATTTGTAATGTCTATTGTCTTGTCGCCCCTTCTGTGAACAGGGGTTCACTAAGCTGAACCTTGCTAAAGAGTGCCTTGCTGTACAGACTGTCAATAAGAGATTGTTTGAAACGACATTGTGGCCCATGTATGTAATAACAAGGGACACATGTCCTGACCTATCAATCTCACTTTAAAAGAGCTGTTCAAAGCAATGTGTATTGTGCACACAGAAGCCAATGGCTGAGAATGTTTATTATTATAACAACTTTGAGCCCCATAAAAAATTCCTGAGGACTTCAACTGGGAGCTGAAAGCAAACTCTTTGTTTAAAATGTCTCATAGCACCCCTACACTTCTTAGTCCATGTAACATCTAATTTTTCAATTGCACAACATTTCTTGTTTGAGGGTTGAGTAGTGGGTATTTTTGGTGTTGAGATTTTTTGGTTTGTTTTGTTTTGTTTTTTCCCCTCCTTTCTTCCTTGATTTCTATTTAGTTGATAGCATGTTTGAGTCTGGCCAGGTATTCATAACTCAAAATATGCTGTTGTTCTTTTTTTCTGAAATACATACAAAAGCAATTTGGATCTTAATAAATCTTTTTGTTTTCACTTTTTTCTACAGCACAAAAGTCTGTTTATCAACATGGAGTTAAGATAAACACATAGTAAAGAAAACTAAGAAATATTGCAGTACTTGTACACACTTTTAAAAATAAAAGTTCTGTTCTCTAGTACCACTGGGATTATATCAGACACATTCTGATGGCAGATTGGATTAATCTGAGAGTTTTCTCTTAGTTTATTTTTGATACCCTCCCGAAAGTGGCTAGTCATCTGTATTTTGTTGGGGAGTCAAATTGATTGTCTCAGCAGAGCAAAGAGCTGCTGATTTGGATGAGAAATTAATGACTGTGTACTATAAACTCTGTCAATGTAGTGGCATTGATCAGGGGTGCAGTAAGGTGTAAATTGTGACTAGATCTTCTGTACCAACAAAAGCCCGGAAGATGCAGCCATATCAGAAGTATCACTTACCATCGTTGGGCTTTTTTGGTCCAATGGATCTACAACCGGAATAGATTACACGATGAAGTGTCTAGTGCGTCTCATGTTAGTTTAATCCACCTGAGAAATTGCTGGTGTCACTGTAGTTAGGCAGCCAAACAAAGATTGTTCCTATTGATGCTCAAGCTTTCCGAGACTGTTTCTTTAGATTATGGATGTGAAGAAGGAATACAGGGTGACTGGTGGAGATTTGTGTCCATTGCACATCTGTATATCTGTGTCATAACTGAACACGCAAGTTTTCAGAAAAGTAGACTAGAAACCTGGATTTTTGGAAAAAATAAGATTTGAAGAAAAAACAACATCAGCTAGTCTTTACCTTAAAAATGCTTCTCTTGTTCACCTAGTGCAACTGATGGAATCCATTCATTATATTGCTGTTTTCAATGAAAACACTCTAAGACTATTTTTCACATTTTTTGCCTCTCTACTATTGGAAGGTATCATTATTGCCTCATTGTAACCGTATACCTGAGCTGGTGTTAGCAGCGCAGCTGAAATAGCCAATAGAAAAGTACTGTACGATGTCTTAATCTTAATTGCAAGATTAAAAAAAAAATCAATATTTATTGTTTCAGATTTATACGATGAACACACATACCAACTTTGTTCTACTCAGCAAAGGCTGAACTATTAAAAACAATGCAAATATCAGAATAGCCTCAAGAAATGACAGAGCAGAATTTGGTGAGTGTATAATAGATATTTGTGCTGTAAAGCACGGACACAGTGCAACTAGAGTAGAAATCATGCAGCATGAAAGACATAAAAAAAAGTTCTTTTTCTGAGTTTTCCCCCATGTCCCTTTCCAGTTAATATTTTTCCTCTTAGTTAAAATTCATTTTTGGCATGGGATTAGTCGGCAAAACTGCCTGTGAGAAACAGCCAATTTTATAACACACTTGAGTAGGCCTAAACAGCAGGTTCTGCCATGCTCCCATGGTATCTAGCTACAAGCCATGCTACTCTGTGTCTGAGATTGGAGGGGCTGTTTAGAGTTTTTATTTCTTGAGTACTCTGAAAGCATGGAGGGATATTTAAGCTGTCACTGCTGTTAAACTTTAAAGTTTAGCTTTATTATACAAGGTTTCTGCTGGTATTAATTATGCATGTGTGGTGTAAGAGACAGCTCCTTGAAAATTCTGAGAGGAGGGAAAGTCACTACTCCATGAGCTACATTCTAGTAGGCTCATCACGTTAATGACTGGGTGACTCTGCACACTCAGTGTCAAGGGACCACTGAATTTGGGATGGCTCTGACCTGGTGTGGGATTCCTGCTCAGACACAGACAGATGAGTAGAAGGTTGCCTAGTCACTCAGAATTGAGACTAGGACCCAGTACCCTGGTCACATAGTCTTAGTGACCTTCTACCAAGACTGTGCTCTCTTATTTAAAAAATGTATGCATTCAAATAAATTAATGTTGGTACTGTATTAGTTATTATGCATTTTTATCAACCATTCACTATATTTGTGATGTCCTTACATTTTAAGCTTTTGATTGTCCTGCAGAAGTCTCAAATGGCAACATGCAATTTCATTTAAATTTGTCAGTGGGAAGCCAAGGACTTGGTTAGGACTTTGTGCTTGAGGTATGGAAAAGAGGAGGTGAATTCAGGAGCATGTCTGGTGTAACAGACATCTTTTGGGTCCCATGCCTGAAACCTTTCGCATCACTTAAAACCAAATCCCAGGCTTCCTGCAGGCTGGAGAAGACACCCCTTGCAGTTAATTTCAACATATATTCTCTGTAGTTTTCCTTCACCAGCAACCATTAAACACCACCAATGCCATTGAATTCCATGTGACTTTGCAGTCAAATACCACACAGACAGAGACTCAGGCCTATTTTAAAGCTGATTTACTGAAACTGAGTGAGAGTTCTGCAGGTAGCCTGCCATAAAATAAGTGCTTGGGTTGATTTATTAAGTTTCATGGAGAATTTTCAGTTACTCTTCTGCTGATTCTGAATTTTTAAGGAATTTTCCTTACTAAAGGGAAAGATTGGCAGTACTGAGAGCATTTTCACTCTCTGGGGATGACATTTTAAGATTATTTTACAATTTCAGCAAAAGCTTTGCCAATGACATCAGTGGAAATTATAGTTAAACTTGCCTGAACATGGGTTTTATTTTTAATTTAATATGATTTTTGGCAAGGAAGTGTTTCATTTGTTCCAGAGGAATCCACTGTAATATCTTGGCAGGACAGAAGATTTAAAGCCAGAAGTACCTGGGACAAAGAAAAAGAGGCATTAATTTTGCTAGGTGAGGAAACCTGATTTACTTGAAAGGATGCTTTCATATGCTGTGAGGATTGTAAAATGTAGTAAACTGAAAGTAATTTAACTAATTTCATAATTAAGAACTGGCTTCTAGCTTCAGTAGCAAATGTATATGTAAAGATTTATTTTAAAATAGCACATACATTGAAAGAGGCATTAGAAGTAATATTCTAGAAAAAAACCCATAAGTTTGTGGCAGAAAAAAGAAATTAAGTTAGAATCCTTAGCAGTCACTGAAATTACTGTTCAAATCTAATTAGTTTAATTGCAAAAATTTCTTCTTATGTAAGTTACTAGAAACTTATTTTGACAGATGTGTATGTTCATTTTATTCTTTTCTGAATCCATTGTTTAACCCCTTTTTTACTCCCCTGTTCCTTCAAATTCACCATTTTCATATTTGCAGTGTTCAGAAAAAGCTGTCTTGAAATAGGGCATATCAGCTTTGTCTTTTGCTGTTGTATGTGCAAATACTAATGCCATTTTGATAGTCATCCTATATTAAAGCAATATTAATGATCATATCTTAGAATGAAAGAAGGTTGTTTTCAAAGAAGCAAACCCTCAGTACTTAATTATTTAACAGAATAAGATTTTATAAACTTTCTATTTAATAGGATAAGGATTTATTACTATTATTATTAATTTGAAAAAATCAGACACATTTTGGGCTCTTTTTTCTTAATCTAATATGGATGGAAAATAGATTAATTGATATCAATAGAGTAATTGTGATGTAAATGAGATGTTAATTCTAGGCTTTAAAAATATACTTAGTATTTTAATTAGATGTTTTCCAACTATAATATTTACTTTAAAATCAGGAAAAATTGTAAGTGGAATGGAGGCTGAGTGTTGCTCCTGGAGTAGCAGATTAGCTTTTTGTTCAGCAATGCAGCTACTAAAATGTCAAAAGGAAGAGCTGTAATAAAAAAAAAAAAAAAAAGTAAAAATCAGAGCACAGATGTCATGTTTCACTTAAATTTATGAACTGTCTTGGCACTAGGCGGCAATAGGTTCACAACAAATCCCTGTATGTTGCAATTTCCTCCAGAAAGTTTCTCCTACAACCACCAAAAAGCCCTTTAGGGTTGGGTGGACAGGAATACCATGCTAATGCTTTAATTCTATTATGCAGTAAATCACCGTTAGACCAGACACAGAGTCTAGCAGGTTGTCACCACCCAGCAGCTGAACCAGCAAAGATGGGAATGATATAGGTCAGAGGTTTCGCCACCTGAAAGGTCATAAAGTGTATTGGAGGTGGGAACTTTACACCCTAACGCATGTGGACACAGAGTAAAAACTAAGTCTGTGGTCATGTTGCTGACATCAAGTGAAACCATGTTTATACTGAAAGGTATCCCAGCACACCCAGTACAATTAAACCTGCTAGAAATGTCATGGTTTATTACCCCACCTGTTGGATTCAACTACTGCCTTCATGGTGATGACATTTGCAGTTTAAGCCTGGCAGGCTGCAAAGGGATTAGCAAACACACCCGCTCACACACACTCACACCCCCCCCCTTCACACCACACACTCCCTGCCCCATCCCCTGCGTCTGCGCAGCGTTTAATACGTTTTCCAGCATGCACAGGAAGCCAGTACAAGTGGTCTGGCAACGTAGGACTTGACCTACAGATCCAACAGCACTCCAGAGGCCAGTGATTGAGTTTTGCCGCTGCTGACTGATCTGATACAATTAAAGTAGATCACAGTATAGCAGGGTAATAAAACACACTGTCATGGTGTTCTTTTAGTAAATACAGAAGAGGTAAAGAGAGAAAATGAGACTCTTACATTTTCTCTAATGGAAATATTCTTTTTAAATACACTGTCTCTAGTTCAAACATGATTATTTGGAACATTTCCTCATGACAGTATATACTTGCCATATACTCTGTATAAGTTTGGTGTCATGTGTCAATAATGACAATCAGTGCTTTATGTGCCCAATAGCAAGTGATGTCCTTTTTAAGAAAAAAAACAAGTACTAATATATCAGTGAGAGTTTCAAATAGGCATGCATATTGAAATTCAGGAAGCAGATGGTTCCTAAGTTGCCTTTTTATTTTGGCCTTGTTGGTGCAACTGACCATGAACTAATTTCTTACTGTAGGTAAGAACAGATGTCGAGAAGATATAAAATCCCTTCTGTGAAAGAGGTAGCTGGGTGTCACTGAGGCACAACAAAGCCTTTCTAATTTTATTTTCTTCCCATATAGTCCTTCTAGGGCATCAGATTTTGGTGGTTGTAGGGTTTTTTTTGGTGTGGGGTTTTTTTTTTTTTCAGGGGTGTTTTGTTTGTTTGTTTTTCATTTGGTTTGGGTTGGGGTTTTTTGTGATTTATTTCCTTTCTGTTGTTCCTGGCAAAATGGTGTTTCTAGGGCAATTAATTTGCTCAGAAACCAATTCCAGAGAATCCCTTGAATTTAACTGTAGGGGTGCTTGAACTCCCATGAAATGCTGGATCTCCTTACCAGTTTGAAAGAGAGGAGTATAATAAAAAAATGCGAAGAATCTTTTCATGGTTTTAAGACATAATTTTAACTCCTGTTCTTTTCAACAGTTGCCCTTCCCTTCTCTAAGCATGGGTCGTATACGTGCAGAGATATTGCTGAAAAAATATATGTGGAGAAGAAAAATATTGGAGAAATTATGAAATGTGTCCACTTTGATATTGTATTTCACAAAATTCTCAAGTGCCTTGATAGCTCAATTGGGAAAAATGAGAACTGTACACTGAGTCTTGCGTTACCTCCACATACATCCACAGTTATATTCCACACACATCCACATATCACAAACATGAGAGAGAGGCAGGGAAGTTTCCCTAGTGAATTTGTGAGAGAGTATATATCGGAGTTGGGGACAAAGGTAAAGAAAATTAGAAATTTGATCCTATTTCAACATAGTTATAAGTTTGATCAAAATTTCAGATAAATTGTAACCTTTTCTGTGATGAAGGACCTTATTGTATAGAGTATAATATGCCCAGGATCAGCTTTCATCATATTTTAGTCCAGTTTGATGATGAAGAACAGGCTGAGGCTGATGGCTGGAGTAATAAAATGGAAGACCGGGATCACCACCCTCTCTCTCACATTGTTGTCTCTCCTGCAGAAATTCTTGGTTTGTTCCGTTGTTGACAGATCTCAAAGATATTGCAGAACAACAAATGCATATGTACACAAGAGTGATAGCTAATGGGAGTGACCTGTACAGCTTCAATTATGACTGATAGCATTCTACTGTCTTATGTTTATTTTAAAGTCCCCTTGACACAGATTGATTAAAGGCAAGGACCCATATGAACTTATGAAAAATTTACGGATTTTTGAAAGAGCTTTAACATGTACCATTTAAGAACTAATCCTTTCTTGGCTGTCACTATTTTCTTTCCCCTTCTCTCCATCACAAAATCTCTCTTACATTGGGAATATATGGTTAATAATCAAAAACTGATGCTGTGGATTAAAGAATAAAGATGTCACTGGATAAAATAAAACAACAACAGAAAAGAAATTAGATTTGTATGATTTTAACTATTCTTTAATCTGCTTCTGGGCAACAAAAGTGATTTGTGTCAGCCGTTATTGCATTAAACTTTAATTTTCTTCCACAAGAACAGGATTATATAAAGGAGTATTGGATTGCACTCAGCATGGATTAGCTGAGCGGTGTCTTTGCTGCCAAGGACCAAATGGATTTCCTTCCTTTTGTGATTTATATTTTTATTGCTGTTTTTTTCCCCTCCTTCTAATTCCCATTACCCGTCTGTTTGCCAGAACTGAGATACCCTCAAGAGCAGCAGAAAGGCAGGCAGAATTATTGGCTTACTGCATATATTTATGTTCCAAGGATCCTCACTAGCCAACGTCAAAGGAATAAGCTAGCCCTTAGCCATAGAAGCTGATTGTTTGTTTAAACCTGAAAAATTAAAAGCTTATTCATTGTAAAAGGGTCACAGTCTTTTCTTCTTGAATTAAATATATATATGTATACGTTATCCCTTAAAGTTGATAAAGTCTTAAGTTATCCCTTAAAGTTGATAAAGATTTCCAGAGTTTTGCCTAATGGTAGATCAGCAAAAGTTTATTGGACATATAAAAAGATGAATGGTCAAAACAGAGATGCTGGCAGTGTGAATGCAAGGGGAAAAAGATTCACTGAGTGAAGAGGTAGGGAACATCCAAAATTTGCAGGGATAAAAAGGCAGAAAGTAAAATATAAACCTTTTATGAACATCCTGAATGTAGTAAATTATACTTTGAATTTTGCAGCCCATTTTAGAAACAACTAATGAATTTTCTGGTCTTGACATTTTAACCAGTAAGGATGTGCTTGGTGGTAGAAGAGGCAGAGGTATTTAAGGAAAAATATTTAAGCTATTAAGTTACAGGGGATGGTTTGGGTTTGTAGGCAATGAAGTACAGCAGCCTGAATGCCTATCAGTAGTCTATCTTGGGCAGATTCAGAAACACCAAAGGATTTTCAGGTACACTGAAAAATTAGAAAAGCATAGCTGACAAAGCATAGAAAAGCTATTGTTAAAAAGTGTAAATGAGAAGTCTGATTCTCAGCCACAGGGGGATGAAGTAGGAGCAGAAGCAGGCCCTGCTGTCATTACATCACCAACTAACTCTTATTAACAATAAGTTCCACATCACATTTTCCATGGATCAGTCATAAAAATATTTTGTGGGTGACAAACAGTCCAGAAGCTTGAAACTGAGATGTGAAACTGTGGAAACCTGAGCTACCCTTGATCCTGTGCTTAAGTACTTTTCTTGATGTTGCACATCCGTTGCACATTTCAGAACTCAGTCCACAGTCAAACATAGCCCAAACATTTACTTTTATGTCACAAGGTAAATCTGACCTTTCCATAAATTAACATGTAAAAGCAGGACATCAAAAATTTCTCCTGATTCCTCGCTCTGCAATGCTGCCTGCTTAGTCTGAGCAAAGGATGATTCCACATTATTCATGTCAGAGCTGGACACGTCCCTTATTCTTCAGATTGCATAAGAGTGAGTCTCAGTTCATGGTGTTTAGTTTGTTGGTACACAAAATAAAAAGAGCCTGTTATTGTCATACTATCAAAATTAATCTTTCTGATTGTTCCTGTGTTATTTTCTGAAATTGTTGAATTAGACTAGTTGTCTATTGTCTCACCCTTGCTCTTTTTTTGTAACTGTTAGATTTCTCACAAGTAGCTTCAGCTCATTGGTAAATAGAACCTTTAAGTCATCACGCATTTTCCAGACAAGCCTTTAGTGCCTTCAAACTACTGACAGAGACAGCAGTCTGTCAAACACTAAATCATAGAGGATATTTCCTGCTGCTTCTATCACATCAGAAAGATATACAGAGAGACTCCCTATGGTGGCTTTAAGACTTAGTGTTTGCCTGCCATTTCCCTCTTACATGAAGGAACTATTTGTGATAGAATACATATTGCACTATACAACAATGTAATTGAAGTCTATTCATTTTTACTGAGTGGTGGGGGTGGGCGGGAGGGGGAACCCGCAACCCAAAAGATTCCTCCTGCAACATGCTTACACAAACCACAGCCTCCTCCACCATGTCTCAAACAGGGAGAAAGATAGACTTGTATTAGCACATTTGTCAAAGTCCACAGCAGTGGTTCTGCTTCCAGAGATCTCTCTGTGAAATGGAGCCCAAAAAGGCACGCTTATCTAGCTGGTGGCCTGCATGAGTCTCAAGCAGAAAAAACGGTGCTCTTAAAACTCGGAAAGAGGCCAATAGGTGTTGTACCTGCACTTCTCCCTCTTACTTTACTAAATTAAGTTAAAATTCATTTAAACAGGGACTAAAGGGAGATCCTAGAATATTAATCTCCTGCTATTGTGGGCAATCACTTCATGAAATGTCTTTTATATGCTCATCATATTACATCTGGAATGCAGTTTCATTTTCCTTATGACATTTTTGTCCCCACTACTCTTCCTACGATGTGTTTTTCATGATGCCATGAGAGCTTTTGAATTTTTCTGCACTCTTTTCAGCTTCCCTGGATGCAGCTTTTATAATATTCATAGACAGAAATATAGATACGATAGTAGAAAGTGGTCCTTTAGGAAGTGATGTTTATGATCTCCTTTGCATCTTAATTCTGAAATCAGTGCTCTTCTGTCTAAAAGACAAGGTCAGCTCAGCATGCTGGGATGCACAGGCACCAAACCCATCCAGGTGGACTTGCTCTGTGGATGCTTGTGCCAAAAGCTCAGGCTAGGTGGTCATGACAACAGGGCTCCAGGTGGCTTGCATCATGAATCATCAAACCATGTGTATCATGAACCATGGTTTGCACATGGTTATATGTCACCTGTGCAGTAACATGACACTCTTCGTACAGGCCACAAAGAATCATCTGCGTGTGTGTGTGCATGAAATGTACCATTTTGACTTGTATTTTCTGTGGAAAAATGCTGATGTCAGATGTACTGCACACTATCTGTGAAAGGAGCTCAAGTCTTCACACTGAATCTGAAAACATTGGTTTTGAAGGATATTGTTGAGCTGTTAGTTTCAGTTTTGCCTGCTTGTTTTTCTGCTTGGCTGTAGAGATGTGGAAATCTATGTGTAAATTATTCTAAAGATTTCCAACTTAATTGTGCAGATCAAAAAGATTTGGGCTGAACTTTTGATTCTAATGAGAATTAGCCTGCTGTTGGCTGTCCTTATGATATTTCAGTAATAGTTTATTTCGGAAGCCGTAATGAAAACTGAACAAAACAGTTAATGAACTCTTGCGTTTGAAGAACATTAAACTTTGCTTCAATCTGACTGAAGTATGGGGGAAAGCCTCTAGTTGTTTCATCCCAATTCTTCTGCCTAACTCAAATCAAACGTGTCAGTGGCTGAGTAAATCACATGCATATTTAGCTATATATAAACCTATTACAAACATGCCTTTGTTTTTCATTCATCTATGTGCTCTCCAAGCCTGAATCCTGAAGAGTTAGGCTACGATTATGCTGCTGGTTTTGACAGCGACTGTCAGTCAGAGCAAGTCACTGTTGAAAATGTTTATATATTGGTTAGGTTTGCATTGCTTCAGGTCATCAGACACAAAATATGTAATTTCTGGGACAGTTTTTCACGCCTGGAGATGAAGTCTGATTAACTTGTTTTCAGCAGTGGAAAACTTTTTTAAGTGGCAACTTAAGGAGACCTTAAACTGCTATAACGTGGTTCTTTTCTTAAGAAAGCACATACCTCTAGTATTTAGTCCAGAGCAACATGAAGCAAAACATGAATGCTTCATTCTTGATGCACCTTAATACAAAAGTACATGGTAATGGCTCCATTCCATCATCAGTATATTGATTACACTCCTGCTTTATGCATAAAGTAAAATGTACAGCAAAATGAGGAGGCACATGACTAGGTTATCATTATCTTATTTTCTTTAAGAATATACAGCTACTGTGATAAATTGTGGTAGCTGGTGCTGTGTTTTTAAGAGGCTAAAGAAACTGGAATTTCATATTTTTTCTAATCCATTATATCATATGCGGAAAGGATATGGGAACTTTGGAGGTGATTCAGCACCGAGTTACAAGAGAGATTCTAAAAGGAGAAAAAATACTTTGCAGCAGTAAATAAATAAATAAATAAATTTCTATGTTTTAATTCATCAGAATGACAACTGAGGTGTAATTTAATACTAGTTTCTACTTACTTACATGGGGAAAGGTATAAGGTAATGTAAACACTTTCCCTTGTTTCATAAAGTGGTCATAATGAGTCTATTAAACCACAGAAAAAAACCTAAACAGAACCACACGGCAAGTGAGGTGTGAATTTTCAATAAATGTAATGATATTTGGAATAACAAAACAGCATTCTTCCAGTGGACTCTTCCTGGTCTGAAATTTAGACAACTTACTGAAAGAAATATCACAATTCCCTCACAAATTATTTCGCTTGCAGTAGGTATTACTCATTATAAGTGCACTGTAAAATAGTCTTACATGCTTGAAAGTTTATATATATGTATATACACATAAATCAATTACACTTAAGTTTACTTGAGTTAACTATTTAATCTTTTGAAATTTCTTTATTTGTTAATCTGATTGCTTTTGACCTGCTCTGTCCTATCACATCAGTTGGTTTGTAGCTGAAGCAAAAATATATTAAAAATAATTTTAAGTACTTTTTATGTAATGCCATTTCCTTTTTTTTTCCTTTTTTTGGTCTGTTTGTTTTTTAGTTTAACTCCCTAGAGGACTGCATCCTGGTGTAAATGTTTGGCAGTTCTTTAACTATACTGACTTTAGCACCAATACATGACCTAAGCAGGTCGTCAAAATGAGCAGGGGAGTAAGAAATTCAATTTTTTTCCCTGCTTATTTTTCAGGGCTTTTGATTTTTTTCTGTACAGGTTTTGCTCACGTTGGAGGATTTCTCTTGACATTTTTTTCTTTAACCAGAACTATTTGCTGTGAAAGATGCACAACTGTTTGTAGAATAGACACCTGGTCAGGAGAGCAGCCTACTGAATTTGTAGTTTCCACAGGATTGTATTTTTGAGTATTCAGAACTAGATACTGTGTATAAATCAAGGTTTGCAATTATTTAAATCAGTTCTCCATCTGACCTGTGTGCCATTCTCACTTCATATAAAAATACAATCAAGATTTTACTGCCCACTCTTTATGGCAAGTATGAAAATATTAGATGCCACTGTGACAGCAGCCAAGTAATTCCCTACCACAAATCAAGATTTAACTTTCATTTGCTCTCATAGTTTTTGTAGTCTCCAGTATTTCTCTTTATGAAATAGTAATAGAGTATTTGGTATATTTCTGTGATTTTACAGTGTAGTAGCATACAGGTGCACAAGCTACCAAGAATGAAACATTTCTGGTTCTCCTTTAAAATAGGATAAAACTGAACTGAAATTTTTGATTGCATTTCAAATGCTGGGCACAGAAGTTCATTTGGTAAATCTAAGGTAATTTATTCAATTTATTCAATTTTGAAATTGAACATTCTAGAATGTGACATATTGCCCAGTTCTTGACAGGATTTAAGGAAAAAAGCTAGAAGAAGAAAGAACTTACCATCTACTGCTCACTTAATGTTGCTGGTTTGGCAGAAGGTGGATAGAGGAAATTAAAAATCTACTAAAAACCTTAAGTGCATATGCCTTATATACCACATCTGTATTTTAAATTGTTGTCTTTTTTTTCCTTTAAGGATGAAAAAGAAGTTGTTGTCCATCTTGATTTTTCAGTTGTCTCTTAATCTGCTCTAGCAAAAAACAAAATCATTCAGCCTGTAGCCCAATTTAACTTAGTATCCCCCTGTGAAAGAGACATTTGTGTACACTGAAAATGAAGGATAAGGTATATGAAAAGATGCTGGAATTCTCCCATATGTTATAGCATATGGGTAGTTTACACTATGTTACATCCATGTGAAGAAGAGGACCCTGATGGACAAATGTGTTGCATTATCCTATTCTGAACCCTTAGTAAGATTACCTAGCATTTCCATAACATTGTGAAAGAATTAACTATTCCTCACCTGACCAGAGGTTTTTAAAATTTTAATAAAATAATTACAGCTTACAACTAGGGACAATGAGGCACAGAGTGAGCATAGAGCTATGTTAGTCTTGGTAGCTGACATTGGAGCCCCTGCTCTTTTCTCTGTTTGGCAGCATGTGCCACTACTTTTCAATTTGCTGTATATGCAGCAGGCTTTGAAATGTGTACACATTTCTTTGTAAATTATGCACAAAATTATCTTTGTTGCACATTTATAGTGACAAAGAAATAGAACTGTCAGCAGTTTCTCAAATACACAGAAATATAGAGAAATATATATTTTATATTATGAGATACAACACAGTGCTACAAATTCAGTAGTAAGAAGGCATGTGTTATAGACTTATATATACTATATATATGGGTACATAAGTGTGAGTTGCTGTAAATTAGATGTTGAAGGACAGTTTTTGCTCTTATTTCTGCAGGTTGCTACCTGAGGTAGCATTCATGAAATCCCATTCATAACTACACTAGTTCTGTATTTGGGGAATGAAGTGAAGGGACATGGCAGAAAAACTAATCAGATACAGGGGTATAAAAAAACAATTATCCCTTCTCTCTTTTTACCACTGTCCATACCACATCTTCCTATCTGATGTTGTGAGTGTACACATGCCTCAATCCAGTTCTCTAATCTTGAAAGTTATATTGTTTTACATCCTTTCTGACCAATAATTACTTACAGAGATATAAACTCTTCTAGGTATCTTGCCTACCATGGTTTCAGTATGACTTTACATGGTATTAATAACAGTCATGGCCATATAAATAAAACCCAGACTTCTGGGACCATTTTCCATTGAATTCTTGGTTGTTCTGTTTAACTTTCTTTTACCCTGATCATTGGACACACCGAATTGAGAATGTTTTTAGAAATTGGGTACATTGAGATTTTTGCTTGATTTTACATTGCTTTCTTACAAAGCAAGAAATTTGACTTCTAAGTGTGTTCAAAATCCTGAAAAAAAATACCCCTCAACTCCAACGAGCAGTTTCAGAAATTGCTTTTAGAGTAATTCCACACAAAAATATATAGGATGTAATTTATTTTCATTTCCAGATAGGTTGAAATATATTCTCACTTCATGCTGCACACATTTGTAGCATGAATTTGTAGAGTGATTAATGGTCTGAAGTAACAAATCCAGAAGATCTGTGCAAGACTGAGAACTTAGGCTTTAGTCTCACAAAGTACTTTTTATAAACTCAACATTGAGAACATCTGCAGTTTTACTGAAGTCAGTTGAACCTCTTGAACTTTATTTTAAGCACATGTAAACTCTTTGAATAGTCAAAGATTGTAAATTCTTTCGGATAGGAACAGAATTTGCCTACTATTTATAACATAAATAAAACAATGTATCTCCAGGCTAGGAGTCTTCGGGTAAAAATGGTAAATAATAAGTGTTTGGAGCCTTTATCCCCCCCAAAAGTCATAGAAAAAGATACGGAGCATGTTACCTGGTGTAGTTTATATCTTCAGATGCTATAACATTTTTAATGTCTTTTGTAACAGAAAACAAGAGTTTAAGTTTAAAATACCATACATAGGTGTGTTGCTGTTAGATTTTATGAAGAATAATAGTATTAGACAATACTGGGTTTATTTTATTTAAATGTAGCTGTGCTTTGGGTAAAGCTTTGTTTGAGATTTATAATGCTATGCTTAAATTGGAGAGTCTGATGTTGACATAAATTCATTGCAGTGCAAGCACGAATGTTCTTGTACATATGTTATAACATATGGCAGAATTTCATCCCTCATCTCTTTCTTATGCTCTGTCCTCAGAGTCACTAAAAGGCTGTCCCATGAGATGACTCTTTGTTAAATTAGGTCAGCAACTGAAGGAGGCCATGTGTCAACTCCATTGCTGAATAGTATGGCAGGGTTGACACTTAAAAATGATCTTTCCTTCAACCTTTTCTGGGAAGAAAGGAGAAATATGACAAGACATCTTAGTTTGTCTATGGATGTTTCTGAGATACTTCTCATCAGATATTTATGAGATATTTTTAATTTTATATGCTATGAATGTTAAATACATTGTTGTTTTCAGACATTTGAAGCATATTAGACAGATGTCTGTGGGCAGAACTGACTTCATCTCAGTGAAGCTCCTGTAGTGGCGTGTATCTATGATCAATGGCTTTGATGTATCTTATTTCACTCTACACATAGCCACACATGCAGGGGAAGGGGAGAAATGATAGCGTTGCATGGAGTGGTGTATGTATGGTAGGTATATCCTTTGCAGGATGTGATCTTGCTCCCTCCAGACAGAAGGAAATATTGCCCTTGTTACTTTAGCATTGGTTCCATTTCCATAGTCTTTCTGCCACCCATGATTTCACAAAACTTTACCACAGCCACTCTCATTTGCATCTTTTCCAGGCTGACGAGTATAAGCCTACTTAATTGTTCTTCAGTCCTGCAGGCTTTGATTAGCTTTCGCGATGCCTTTGAATCTTTTCCAGTTCTTCTATGCACTTTCTGAGATGGGAAGTTCAGTACCGCATGGTATTCAAGAAGCAGATATGCCATGGATTTATAGAGGCCTAATTATGTTTTCTGTTTTTTGTTTTGTTATTTCTTTACCACTTTTTTAATAATCCCTAACATTTTATTTACTTTTTTTTCCTGTTACTGAGGACTGAATTAAAATTTTCATGGAAGTATTGATTTTTCTCCTAGAACTCATTCCTGAATAGTAGCAGTCAGCTCAAATCAAACTCAGACTTTAGGGCTTTTTGGGTTTAAGTTACAAAATTTAATTTATTCTTTGAAGCACAGTTAGGACTCAGATCTATGAATCAGCAATGAACAGAAGTTTCCAGGCTGTTCTGACTTTTTTCCCCCTCCCCTCTTCTAATATTCCAGTGCAGAATTTCTGACCATATTGTCTCGAATACGGGAGTGACAGTTCTAGCTTCTTCCCTTGCAGAAAGATGACTTGTACAGAAATGGGCATGTAGAAAGACTTCTAGAAGTACCTCTTAGAGAGGAAACTGGAATATTCTGACATGTTTAGCCTAAAAGGCTCATGATGGCTATGCATAAAAACATTTTGCGGGCAATCACCTGGAACGCACTCCCACCAAGCTAAATGTCAGCTAAAGGTCAACAATGGCATAAAAACAAATTACTGTAAGCAGTTGATGAATAAATTTTATGCTAGAAATTAGGTGACTGCTAACTTTAATGCTATCATATTAACAATGGCAATAGTGAGGACAAAAACCCATATCTGTTTTCAATATGTACTTTAGAAGGTGAGGAAAGGTATTATTCTGATATTTGTAGAAGCATAGAACTAGACCTTACATAGGATCCCTCAATCCTTGTCTTCTATGGATATAAGTGGAAAAATGATCTCTCTCATCATCTGAACTATAAAAGGAGAAGAAAAAAAAGAAGAAAGAAAGAAAGAAAAGAAACATCTTTGCCAACATCTTCAAGAGGCTTTAGGCCTGATATTGGAACATGCAGGTCTGAACACAATATTTCGAGTAAATCTATGTGCATTCAAAACATACAGGTTGTGAATGGATCTCTGTTAATGTGTTTCTCCTTCCTGCTGCATTGTTTAACTTGTATATATATACATAATTCTGCAGATGAATTATCTGTAAAATGGGTTTTCTAATTAGTAATGTTCCTCGCATGAGAGAAGTGGATATTAAAAATATTATTTCTATTTACTATTTCTGATATTTCCACTGCTCCTTGAGTTTGAATATTCCTTCTCTTTATCTTTTTAAATTATGTGGGCTTGACCTCATGTGAAGTAAAAATACAACTCAACAAAGAGATGGAGAGAAGAAAGCAGAATTTGTGCATTTTGAGTGTTGTTTGAGTTGATGTAATGTACTTAAGCAAGTGAATTGCAGGGTACAGTATGTTTCCTGAACCAAAGTCAGGATGCAGAATACTGCTTATCTTCACTCTTGTCATTCATTTCTCCCATCCCACCTCCTCCTCTTATCATGTTCTTTAGTGACAGTTTCATTCCTTTCAAGTACATTTTTTTATCCACATTATATGTTATTCTAGCTCTTTTATTTAGGATTTTTCACACATCCTTCACATCTCCTTTACAGTCTCCAGTCAATAAGCGCTAGGACCTAAATACTCCTTTGCACTTCATGGCTATTCCCTTATCACATGCATTTGCTGTTGCCTGAAGGCAGATCTGTACAATTTTTGTTATTGAAATCTGTTTGGTTGTGGGTTTTTTTTTTTTTTTTTAAATTCCCAAGCAGATGGAGGATGTGTAAATGTGTCTAAAGACTGAGAATACCATTAACTTGGTTTTTACAGAGCCCTGGGAGACACAATGTCTCTCCGGCTCCTTTTAAACTAGGCTGAAAAAAAATAGTAATAACTCCACAATACAAGCAAAGCAACTTTAGCACATTATTGTGTCTCTCTTATAGCTCTGACTGCAGGGGAAAAAAGGATGCACTTCTGCTGCTGTGCATCAATCTTTTGCTCTTTGCAAGAGAACACAATCCCCAAGTCATACACAAGCTGGATTTACATTATTCCATTAAGTATTGATTGTAATGCTTGAAGCTTTTATTGATGCAATTTATCAGAGCTTTTTGCACTGTGATGGGTAGAAAATAATACTGCCCGGCTACTGCTTGTTGTGTACTTCACAGATGATATGGAAAAAGTGCTCAAGAACAGTTGTTGCTTTTTTTTTTTTTTTTAAGTCAGTAGATTCAGAAGGGAGAGATATGTTAGCCCAGTTTGCTCAATATCTGGTGTAAAATAAAAAGCATCCAATCTCTAAATGGGCATAGAGATCTGAAACAGAGTTATTTTACGAAAGGTGGATGGACTTCTCTTACTGCAGCTCTGTGAGACTAAATTCATTAAATGTAAAAGCTTAGATACTCCTTTTCTGGCAGAGAGGAATGTTCAATCTTCTTATTTTTATCAGAGCTCATCTAGGCTCCTTGTTTAACTTCAGACTGAAGTTATTGCTTCAATAAAACATAAGATTAAATTTTTAAAAAAGAAATTGAATACAATCAGCAATATTTTAAATGAATGATCATATGACGGAATAAAAAGTAAATAGGCATAAAGGAGCCAAGGCTGCTTTCTGAAACATGTCACACAAGCTTTCTGTTCTCTAAATATGCTTTTCATAAATGATGACTTTGGAGATTAAAATTCTGGAAAACATCTGAGTCAACTCTTTGTCAAAATATTGTTTCTATACACATACATTTTTATACATCCAGAAACAATTCTGAAGGGTGTTTGGAAAAATGCAAATCACCAGTGTAAGATTATCTGGGCAAGATCCTGGTTGAAATAAATTAACTTGACTCCATAAAAACTACATAATCTATTAACATGTTAGTTTAACTTCATATGGTAATTCTTAAACCATTGAGACTGCTGTCTGCCTCAACTTTTTACAAGATTATTACATATCTGAGTTATGACTTTAGTATTAATATTTTGTAACACATACCAATAGTAATAAAATCTCTAAACTGTAGGGGGGTAATTTGAGCATTGAGTCCACGATTCAGGAATCACAGAGATGCTTAGCTGTCTCATCTTCAGCTATTTGGCCAGTAAAAGTCGAGAAGACTGTCAGAGCTGTCTAAAATCTCATTCAGTTTCGTTGTTGGTGATCTTTGATCTTGTCAGTATTTCAAGGGGATTCTTGGGTACAGGTCTGCAAGGCTGGATCCAAGGGGTTGTTAGAGAGCATATCAAACTGTGCAAAAATACACGTTTATCTGGTATGTGTGCAATGTTGGTTTGTATCCTGAACTTAGCAGGTGAGGGATTTCAGGCTGGGTTGTTTTCTTTAATAATTTACCGAAGGGCTTTAGAGGACACAGAGCCACTGTTGCCACGTCCATCCCATTTTTTTCCAAATTTGAGAATCACAGGGTAGATTAACCACATGTGGGTGGAAGGGAAGACAACTAGTTCCCCCTGGCTGAGGGCTAACGAAGTTGGTACCTAGTTCTGCTGAAAGAAATACAGACTGCAAGCTAGTATAATGTGCACTGTTGCAGTGTCAAAGTTCTGTTGTAGAGTTAGCTCTTGAGCAATAGCAGAATCACCTAAGTATCCCCTAAGAATTATCATAAACACTGTTTTATGCAAAATGGAAAAGTTTCTAGTGTTTAATCCTGGGATACACATGTAGGACAGTCCCATTTACGTAGTACCTGTGGGCATAAACCTCAGATTTGTTTGGTGTCAGCCAATACTTACAAAAATAGTGTTGTTGTTTTCTCTCTCTATCTTTCTTTTCAATTTACGTAAAGTTTAATACATATTTTTAACTGTAGTAATGATAAGCTAAATGACTTTGCCTGTTAAAGCTAAACAGGCAGCTAAAACACATACTTCTCATGTATCCAACCTGAGTAGTATCAAGTCAGCTCTGAGGTAGAAATTTCTAATTTTGTGGAGAAGTATGAGAACAGAAAAGAAATTCTACCTTGTTTTCCTCTTTGGGGGCCTGGCAACAGTCCACCTGAGTATGCCGGGAGCACTCTTGGCTAGCACAGCTGACAATATCAGCCTGTGA
The DNA here is from genome assembly GCF_000690775.1 of Eurypyga helias. Taxonomy (NCBI): domain Eukaryota; kingdom Metazoa; phylum Chordata; class Aves; order Eurypygiformes; family Eurypygidae; genus Eurypyga; species Eurypyga helias. Next base: position 25,250 of record NW_010273941.1, read on the forward strand.
AAAGCTTCTGCAGAGGGACTGATGAAATAAAATCCAAGCCCCTCGCTTCACAGCTCTGCATTGGCCAAAATATCTGGCTTCTTGGAAAAGTACATTCTCTGCCACGTCAAAGAGTGACAAGGTTGATACTCAGACTGGCAGAAACATTTCTGGGAAACTGTGTTGGAATCCCTTCAAGAGTTTCTGCTAACAGCATAGCCCAGCATCTGTAATGTAGAGCATGGCTAAAATCTGGAGGAGAGTTCTCCACATTGTGAGTTCTGTGGTATGTACACTAAGAAAAATACACTGTTAGAATCAGTGAACTTTTCAGACAATGTGGAGTGAAAACATTCTTCTTTACACCTTCTAGGAAGCATTGTGTTATAGGTTTATCTGCTACTCAGTTGTTCTCTGCAAACATTAGTAATATAATAAGTCTTAGTACTTTTCGTGCCAAAGCTGATCTCTTCAGGATCCTATGTCTTTGAATAAGTCTCAAATTAGAAAGATGGAATTGAACTCAAGACTGCCAAGAGAAGAACATCAAGGGCAATTAAGGTGCTCTGATGTTTTTTCCAGAAGTGAACACTGCATGTTTAGAAATTCTGTTGAAACGTGGCACCTCAGTCGATCAAGTGTTTTGCACATAACTCTAATGAACAACTGTTTCTGGGAAAGGGAGGAGAAAGGGAACTGGCTCTATGTCCTCTTCTTCCACATTACTAGACTCTTTTCATAAGCCAGGTGTATTTCACTGGTAAGAGTCACAGCTGGGAAGATGGGTATTTTTGCACATCTTAATAAATGGCTTTTAGCTGTACCTCTACTTCAAAAGCAGGCCGACAATCATGAAAAAAAAGAAAAAGTCACTTAATATTTGTACCGAATATTTTTACATTTTATTTAACTGCTTGTATTTCATCACGTTTGTGGTGAAAACTGGGACGTCTAACTCAAAACTCATTTTTATATATATAATGTTCAACATGTGGCACAGAATTTGCATTGGATTCAGTTGCAGACTTTTGTTTGTGGGAAGCCTTTTAGATATTCGCTTATGGAAGGATGATTGGATAGTCTGTAATAATAGGAAATGGAGCTTCAATGAAAGTGGAAGGCCTTCCATAGCAGAACAAAACTGGCATTCAGCCTAGGTTTATATTGAAATTATCTGAAATAATTTATGAGATGCTGTCCAGTAAACAGAGTTTATCATCTAAAGAGTCACAAAGAAAAAAGCCCAACCATTTAAGGAGACTATTGTAAGGATAAAGTGGAAAAGAGGCTATAAATCTTGACTTGGTGGAGCTGGTTTTCTAAAATTTGTCTTCCCAGGCTTAATGAATGATGATAGTTTGGGTTATTTCATGGACCTCTATCTGCAACATAAATTCTGAAATTGTATCTTTACCAAGCAGAGACAGAGCCAGGTCCTCACTTCCCCACCCCCTCCC